>NW_024751200.1:0-39231 GCF_018991925.1 Homarus americanus
AGAAGTTACGCATGGTTGTAATTGCTAAACCTTCATAAAGCGGCAACATTGAATCAACACCCATTTACTAAGCAGTATGTCCGTGTAATACTTTCGACGACGATAACATTAAGATGGGCCTGTAAGATCGTATTCTTCAGCATTGTTCTCTCAACCCTCTACCAGTACCGGTGATATTCAGTCGTCGCCAATATTAGTTTGTATAAGCATACCGCTGTGCCGCCAAAATAGCGTATGTTGCATCATTCTTTGCCAGACCATAAAACAGCAGTACACCCGCCAGCCGCATAACAGCATAACATCCCAACACTTGTATAACAGTATTAACCTGCCAGCTGTAACAGTATATATCCTACCAACTGCTCCAACAGCATATTAATTTGCCAGCCAGCAACCATATATCCCGCCAGCCGTAGTTAACTATATATCCTGCAGCTGTATAACAGCACTCGCCAGTTGTATAATCCATATTCTGCCAAAGGTTTTTGCGGTGGTATAATGAACCCGCCGAGGCTGTGCATATATAGAAGTGAAGCTAATGCACACCCGCCACTCACCGCTGTGTCCAGTTAACTTTTATTGTCCTGACATCTTCGGTAAATAACCTCTTCATGAGAGACAATAATTACGCTGCCGGTTGTCACGAAACGAATAAGACGATAATCCAGCGCAATGATGTTGAGTTGTTGGCGATGTCACCGTTAAAAGCGAAGGTAACCAAAGAAACCGATAGGACCTGGGTAGGGTCGTTCTACGCACGTTGCGGATGGCGTATCGCGGTGCGCAGCAGCGTTCTGGCGTTGGCGCTTTCAAGCCGTGGTTTTAAAGTTCGTCAAATTCGAAAAAGAATAGACACCTTGTGGTGCTCCTTCAAGCATATGGTTGGAGTAATCGTCTCAGATTAGGGGGTCGATTTGGCATTTTTTTAGGTTTATCTTGTTAATAACTCTAATAATTTATTTGAAGTTCTCACCATGTTGGCTGCAAGCCAGACATCTATTAGGTGACTGGGGCGTAGTTGCTGGCAGGTCAATGTCGTCCATGTGGGTAATATTGGCCAGCCCAACGTAATTGTTCGCGGATAATGGTGTTTGGCGTTTCAACAGTTGAAAGCCAGCGAGAATACTGGCATTTGTTCTTTTGTCTCCCCGCGAACTCGGAGAGGATGGAAGGTAGATTAGACAGAAAGCTTTGCCACCTTGAGACAGCTGTATGTGAATCTATGTCTCACTGCCAGCAAAGCAGGATGGGGAGTGACCACTGCTCGATATAATGGAAACTTTGTAGATAATTTCAGTTTCCTGGCAGCCAAAGACACAAGCGAAGTCTGGGTAAAGGCCGAGATGCACATCTGATCCTGATGATGAACTTCTCCATCAATGCCAGCAGTGGCGACAAATGGGAAGCTGGCGATACCGGTGCGGCAACATTAGAGGGGGGTACCGTTGTTGATGGATGGAGAAGGCGGTTTTGGAACCAGGGCAGGCTGAAAGAGAACCTGGTCTTGCGTACATTCACCTCAGCGCCTGCATGCCACATCTGCGTAGGTGTCCAGTATCTCCTTAAGTCGCGCAAGCTCAATTTAGCGAAAAAGGTTGGAGGTCGTCTGCATACCGGAAGTTCAGTAATGAAGCCGCAGACACCTTGTTCCTGTTCGCTGGAGTCGTCTTTATGTTAAAAAGACCTTCCATCCGCAATTTTGTCCACCCGCCACACTGGCACTGGCACGAGCAAGGTTATTGGCCAAGACAATGGAAAGAGAGTTGGTGCCAGTAAAAATACCTGCTTTAACCCCCGTTTGGATGTGAAGAACCAGAACGCGCCAGTACGTTCATGCCATCGTCAGTTGTCTCACAATGGTGATGAATTCTAATGGGCAGCCAAAACGGCTGAAAGTCCGCCAGAGACTAAAAGTTGACCGAGCGAAAGGCCTTGGTACCCAAACTGTTTCCTGCACCTTCCCTTCTGTATCTAGCGGGAAGCAAAGATCAGCCATGGTGCCATGATGGTCTATAACACATTGAAGCCTCTAAGAAGCTTCCGCCCAGAAAGATGTCTGTTTAGAGACTCAAGATAAATCTTGCAGCTATGGATAACGAGATCCCAGTATTACATAGCTCACCCGCTTCCCTTGTTCTATAAATATTAAGATGGGCGTCTTTAAGGCAGATTTCCTCACTACATATTTTTCCAGAGAGAGGAGACGGCCAATAAGCAGAGGTCCCTAGCTTATACACCCTGAACAATTCCATCAGACCCCACAGAAGCACATTTATTTTTTCATCTGTACGATGGCAAAAGCTACTTCATCAAGAATGGAGGATAGTTGAGATAGATCAGCCCTGGATGATAGGGACACTGCTGGGTAGTCAAGACATCCACATCAGTGCTTACCCCGGTTGAGCAACGATTGGCTGTGCTCTTTCAGCACTGACGGATCTTCTTCATCTTTAATTAGGGAGTTCGGTGAATTGACATCTCATGTACCACCCGACAAGACCGTGGGCTCGTAAAACTCTATGGATATCGGCCACACTAGAATAACCCGTTAAAAGATACATCCTTCTTTCCTCACACAGTCAAACTGTGGACTCTCCACCTTCTTCTGTGTTTCCATACTCTTACAATCTGGTGTAGATTAATAAGTCTTTTCTCTTATATTTTCGTTTCTTTTTACTCTTATTTTTCGCCTCATGGCCTCGTTGTGGGTCGATGATCTGTACCCAGATGGAGCTATTCCTGTTATTTTGGATGCATTTTACACATCATTTGTTTCAACGCCTTAAATACAAATCTACTGGGGAGTGAGGACAAGTGGAAATTTACGAAAATAACGTTTATAACTACATAACCATACCAGTAGCTCCATCAGGAGGCCACAAGGGTGAACCACTGAAAATAGCAAACACCACAAACAACAACCTACCAATGATCTTTCTCTATCCTTTGTTTAATATGTCATTTTAGGATTGATCCTCTTGTCTGCCGCCTCGCAGCTAGGAAGTTCGTTGACGAAGTGAATACGTTATTTTTGTAAGTTAAAAATTGTTTCTCTGACCCCTGCAGCAGAATATTTGCATTATAAGTTGTGACAAAACAACACAGAAGGACCCATCTGTGAAATAACAAAATATATGATTCTTTAATACTGTAATCCCCAAAACACTTAAGATTTACATAAATGTTACCTTATAATATGTAATAAATTTGATAAACCTTATTGAGATGACATCATCAAACACGGATATAAACCTGCAAGTTCTCAGTTTACAAAATGTGTGTTTTTGTGTTTAAAGTAGATGGAAAGAACTGATTTAACACTGTAAGCGATATAAGATGAACTTGCTGTGATTTCAACACCTAATCAGTGAGATATGGGAATCAGCAAATTTAACCACAACTGTCACTAATATTAATTTTATTATCTTGACATTAAACCAGTAAGCTAGATCATCCATACACGAGTTATTCTTAATATCTTGGTGATCTAACAGTGTTGCTTCTGAAAACTGCAGGATAATACAAAACTTTCCTGGTAATCTGTTGACCCATTTAGTTGCGCTTTATTAGTGAAATATTCAGAGGCAATAACTGGCTATGACTTAACTGTACGGTGGCGCAGAAAAGTTTTTTGAAGTTGGGCTGAAATTTGAAGATATTATTAAGTTGTTAGAACACTGTCTTGTACATGTAGTATAATATATTATGCCATAGGTTTCGATCGTTGAATGTCTTGCATTTAATATGAATGAATATATTGGAAGCTCAAGTTTTCAATCTACAGACCAAGAATAGACAACTAAACATTGTACCTGAACTATTAAATATTTATAAATTAATCATCCATTCACCTTTGACATCAAAATTTATTTATATATTAATGAACTCAAAAGATACCCCATCGCATAAAATTCGTGCCACATTTTATAATACTACGTTTCATAGGTTTGCTAAACATCTCTCCAAACAATAGTTTTTTTAACACAAGCAATCCCATTGTATACAAACCATGACTAGTTATATCATAGTTTGCTCAAAATTTTATCAATTTAATAAGGTAGTGTGATCATCTCTACTCATCCAGACGTTGACAGTATAAGTTCTCTCAAATAGGTAAAGAATTTCCTCAGTTTTGTACTTGATTTTATAACTTATATAAGATTTTCATGAAATTACATGAGTTATTCTGGACATTGGTAGCAGGATTTGATCATTGGTCAGCATTCACAAAGTTTAGTAAGACTTTTCTTGTCTTCTGGTCACCTGAGTTTGTTCACGCTGGTGTCTTGTTCAGGTTACAGTGCCGCCGCTGCCGAAGTCAATACAAGCGCAGCTAATTTTGCGAGAATGTCAATATAGACCCAGGCGTTCCGTGCTGTTGTGTGTCATAAAATTCTTGTGTTTACGCTTCTGGATTTGTATTTGGATATCCTGTGTCATCTTACACGTTGGTTGGTGGGAGGAAGACCTGGGGAAGACTCGTGTATTTTGATTCTTGAAGCAAAGAATTCAAGTACAGTACGTCATTTAATCAGTTTATCTCTCTCTCTCTCTCTCTCTCTCTCTCCCCCCCCCCCCCCCCCCCCCCCTTGCTTTGTGGGTAAAAGTCAACACCAGCATCCAAGTAAGATATTTATATATAAAAATATCCCTGTATCCAGTAAACAGTGTAGATGTAAATTCAACACCTCCTGTATATCAATCCAGTGGAGAGTATAAACTCCAAGAGCTACAATTATGTAATAAACTAATATATAAACTCAACATCTGCATTATTGTACATTGCAGAGGTAATCTCCATGTATAACAGACTCCGTATTGAACGAGGAAAAAGTTGTAATTACTTCTTGATAAACGGTACGATATTCATTATGTTGAATATAAGTATATGAAGACGAAATTACTTATATCCCAGAAAATTGTGGTGCTTAGGATGACAAAACGTTGATGAAGGTCAGCTGAGATGCTCGGATGTCACACGAGACGAGAAAACATAAGTCTAAACACTTGGCCTCCAGCACCGGAACATGATGACGATGCTGAAAGGTGAACACAGTAATATAATATACTACTATCAGGTCAGGTAATCTAATATCATCAATATAAATCGTACACTTAGGCTGACACGGGCAATATCAGCAAATATACCTAGTTATAAATGGTTGCACATAATATTCATAACTATTATTTTAGGGATGCAAGCTGTGGGAATTTGACAATATACATTATACACAATTGTACACAGCTGAGTAATGGTGACAATATACATCCACACACAGTCATACCAGCTGCATTAAGACCTTCCATTACCTAGAGTGGCATTATTACCACTATCTTCAACTCAACTTCCCCACCTGTGTTGTTGTTGTTGCTGTTGTATACATAGATCGTGATTGACTTCACAGTTGTGGTGGTGAGGACAAACAAAGCGCTGATTACCTTTTCCCTCAACAAAAATTTAAATAACCACTACTACAATTATTATCTACTCATTAAAAAGACGCGGAACAAAAATACACTAAAATATAACAGACGTCAGCATTTAAATTATATATATTCATAGCAAGATGTTAGTCCTCTGTTACAACGTTGACGCGTTTCTGCCGCGTTAAAACCACGTCGTCTCGAATCTATTTTTAGTAACATTGACTGATGCCGAACTGTGCTTTGTTCACCTGCTGTTTGCAGACTAGTTCTTCTAACTCTAGACAATCACAAAACAGACAAGCGAGATCGAATAACTATACCAATTTATGTAGGATAGAATGAAGATATTAACGATGCTGAAACATCGTCCCATATTGTTATAAAATACACCAGAATATTACATTTCTAGTCGCTATTGCTCAGCCTCGTCACGTTCCTCACGCCCATCAACGCAATAACGCCGCAATCCTCTCCTTGACAGGGACAGGGCAGCTGTCCATTTGTGCTCATGTCTATCTATCCTGCATATAGCCCAAGTGGTTATTTTTCATATTTTAAAAAAATCCCCAACGTTCACTTCTAGTAATATATAGATAACTGCCTTTCTTGCACTCTTCAGACGTATTACAGTAGCTGAATTTGTTCTGCGATTTGACTTACCATTGCAGTTCATTTTACAGACGGGTGATTAATGATACAGCAAAAGGCATGAAAGGTAGAACCAGTGACGCTGTTACTGTAAATTAATGGGAGTTCCCTTGGGTCTGAGTCATATCATCATTTTTTCTTTAACGCCTGAAAATTAAAATCCATCGTTTCTTCTTCTGATGGACCAGTCACTAGCTTAATTACGCACTATTGTTACGCGCTTAAGGACTATAGTTGTTGAAGGGCGCAATAATTTGACGCCAACTTATCGGTAAGCTTATCTGTCATCATTGCAGACACTACCATGGCAACACTTGGCCAATTATAGAGCGATTACCGCAAAGTGAAAAATGTGGACCTGGGCATGTTGATAAAACCTACTCAGTTTGGTGCAAATCCGCCAATATGTAATAGGGTCTATTTTTGGCACAGAGGGGTAAAACAGACAGATTGGATTGAAAACATTACTCTGACATCAGTTGTCGGCAGGTTAACTACGGAGGAGCGTAAAAGTACGTCTTGTGATAAAAATAAATTTATTGTTTGCTGCGAGAACAACATCAATCACGGTTTATCGTTCTTCCTTACGACTTTTTGGGTGACACTTCGTAATCTACCTCTAACTCACTGAATATTTAAAGTATTTCCCCTGTTTAACAATGAACAGAGTATGTAAAGAAGAACCATACAATGATTATGATGGAGTAACCCATTTGATAACAACTGTAGACAGCATGTGGGGCTGAGCAGCTTCCAGCAGAATGTAATAAAAAGTGGATATGGATGGGTCACATATCTGTCTTAAAATATTTAACTCTAGAATAAAACTAAAATGGACGTGAGTTATACGAAATGCGAATGGAGCAAAGAACAGGACTAGGGAGAGCTTTAAATATTCAAAGTAATTTGAATATCTGGACTGATAATTTGAAAAGCCTTTGGTACGGTTTATTACAATAAATTTATAGATTTCTTTAAAAAACATGAAATTAATGCTGGAGATATTAAAATTCTAAATATTCCATACTGGCATCAGGAAGCTCAATTCATAAATAACAAAAATACTCTAGTCTAAATTCACAACAGTTTACAGGAAATTTGACAAAGCTGCATGCTTTCTTCATCATTGTATAACATTCGTTCAACATTGATAATACAAAATAAATAATCATGGATGAAGGAATAAAAATTAATGACAAAAGTAATATAAAAGCATTAGTTGGCAAATATATTTTTTGTTGCCGACAGTGTGGAGACATTTCAAAAACTGGTCAAGATTTAGTGGAAAAAGAATGTAAGTTAATGCCGTAATGACGGAAGTAAAAGTTCAAATTATAAGCAAATCCTGAAAATACGAATAAGAACACAACAACACGCTTGAATAGATGGAAAATTTTAGTACTGAACTTGAAGTGGAAAATATGAAAGAAAAAATCTAAACAAGAAAAGATCAAACCAGAACAGCTGAGAAAAAAATAAAACCATGACATGCAATATATTGTCAGCATGTAGGGTCAGAAATGTGAACATTTTCAGCAGACACCAGAAGAAAGTTAAGTTCTTCAAAATGTATCGCAACAAGAGAGGTTAATGATCAGGGAAAACAAATATTACTAAGATTGACTAAAACAACCAGAGAAACACACGGTTTATAAGAATGACAGAAGCAGACATTTTGGCCTTGTAATTAGGGATATCGTGATATGGTATAAATATATTTGGGTAAAAATAAGGGGTAAGAAGGGGCAAGAAGACGGACACTAGGGTGGATGAGTGAGTGCTCAGTCCCTCGAGAGATGCAAAACCTCAGGAAACTGGTAAGTAGCGAAAATATTGGGAGTAAAAACCATAGTGACCAAACCAATAGAGGTGAGGTGGCATCTTGAATGATTAATACTGATATTTCAAGTTTGGTTAAGTTAGGGAAGCAATTAGGTTAGATGGGGTTGCGTTAACTAGGGGTTAGTTCGGAAAAGCTAGATTAAAGTTGGTTTAGCTCAGGTTAGATTGGGTTAGAGTTAAGCTGAGTTACGTTATGTTACGTAAGGTACATTACACTGTTATGCAAATTTAATTACCATGAATATGAGTAGCAAGAAACGACCATGTATAAAACTATTTGTATATGCAATGAACTCCTATCCTGTCACAGGTCTGCTGCTACTGATACCGACTGTCTTTTCCTAACCAATGACATCTAATATTTCCCAATATGTTAGTAACCCCTTATATATGTGTGTGTGTGTGTGTGTGTGTGTGTGTGTGTGTGTGTGTGTGTGTGTGTGTGTGTGTGTGTGTGTGTGAGTGTGTGTGTGTGTGTGTGTGTGTGTGTGTGTGTGTGTGTGTGGGTGTGTGTGTGTGTGTGTGTGTGTGTGTGTGTGTGTGTGTGTGTGTGGTGTGTGTGGTGTGTGTGTGTGTGTGTGTGTGTGTGTGTGTGTGTGTGTGTGTGTGTGTGAGTGTGTGTAGTGTGTGTGTGTGTGTGTGTGTGTGTGTGTGTGTGGTGTGTGTGTGTGTGTGTGTGTGTGTGTGTGTGTGGTGTGTGTGTGTGTGTGTGTGTGTGTGTGTGGTGTGTGTGTGTGTGTGTGTGTGTGTGGTGTGTGTGTGTGTGTGTGTGTGTGTGTGTGTGGTTGGTGTGTGTGTGTGTGTGTGTGTGTGTTGTTGTGTGTGTGTGGATGTGTGTGTGTGTGTGTGTGGTGTGTGTGTGGTGTGTGTGTGTGTGTGTGTGTGTGTGTGTGTGTGTGTGTGTGTGTGTGTGTGGTGTGTGTGTGTGTGTGTGTGTGTGTGTGTGTGATTCTCCATGAACTAGATTAAATTACATAGTGTTCCCCATCTCTGCCTCCTTCTCTTCCAGAAAAGTTAGGTACACTCGGTGACAGACGGTTAACAGTTAAATTTAGGTATACCGTGACAGTTAAACAGTTAAAATCAATTACACACATGACACAGTTCAACAGATTATCACAAGACAATTGGTATGTTTATCTTTGGTTGGCAGTGGACTACTGCCATCTCGTCATCGCCACCGCCACCAACAGTCCCCCGCCCCTCCAGGCCACCCGCCACTACAACAAAATTCAGCCATAAGAGCACACTGATAGATATAAGAATAGCACCATCCCATCTATTGTTAAAATAATAAACAGCTCCTGATTTATGTACTGCACAGCCCTGTAAATGTATTGAACCATATTATTGTCTAAATCACAAGAAAGTTTGTAACTTTCAGCCACCGGCTCAGCAACTCTCATTAATAAACCGTTTATTGTTATTATATTATTATTATTATTACACACATGCACACAGTAGCAACACAATAGTTTGGAGAGACCTAGACGAGCACAGCTGAGGTCACTGTATAGCTTCCAAAACATGACTTTTTTTCCATTAAAAAGTAAAACAATGGCCGTGAAACTGAGTATTATTAAAACATAATTTATTTATGATACTGATGTGAAAGTTAAAAACAATCTAAATATGTACACCTTCCAGAGTTTACGTCCTGATGGTCTTCCTGTATCGTTCATATATTGAACTTTTCGTTCACATAAATTCTCAATTTCACGTATTGTTCAAAACTTTCCTGAAAATTCTCGTGTGTGAGGTAAACTCGAGTGCTAATTCTCACACAAGTAAAGTCCACATTTTTGGTTCATATTGTGTGATAGTTTACGGCGCCTCGGGTTCTTCCGCAGATCTGAGTTGAGCTACTTTGTCGTGCAACACCAGTTAACTGTTGAGGAGACTGTGACGGTGACTGCAGGACTGAGGAAACTGTGTGTAGACTGTGAGATAAGTAGACTGCGACTGTTCAACTGAGGAGACTGTGGTGACTGTGATTGTTCGACCGAGGAAACTGTAGTAGACTATGACAAAATGATTAAACACTCCGATGGTAAAAAATGAAAGGCCAATACTGGTGACAAGTATACGCAGACATATGGTGACAGCTTAGAGATATAAATTACTGCAGCGCATAGTAAAGAGACAAAGCTAAAATAAGCAAGTGAACTAGTATAATACTTAACTTTTATTCTTATGTACGTGTACTATTTAGACTATTCTTTTAAAGTCTCGTTAAGCTGCATACTTAAGGTAAACCATGATGATACAAGAACAATATAAACCATGATAACAAGAACACTATAAAAACATGACTAAACAGTATATACCATAACAAGAACAGGATAAGCAATGACAAATAAGAAACAATACAAACCATGATAACAAGAAAAGTATAAACCATGATAACAAGAACAGTCTAAACCATGAAAACAAGAACAGTATAAACTTTGATTAGAACATTTCAGATACAATTAATGCAAACATAATTATAAAATTAATAATAATACATATAAATAAATAAAATATATACAAAAACATAATAATAGCAATGCAAATTATTAAGAAGACACAATATGTAAAATTTCCATTATCCCTTTCTCTAAATGTACCTAATAAATGAAATAACCAATAATTTTATCAAGCTTTCGTATAATAACTTAAACAATGTAGAGGTGGTGGAGGAGGAGCAGAGGATGGGTAGGAGAGGCGAGGAGGATGGTAGGAGGAGTGAGAGGATGTAGGAGAGAGAGAGGGATGAAAGAGAGGTAAGGAAGGGAAGTGATGGGGAGGGAGAGTGAGGGAGGTGATGGTAGAGAGGGGAGTGAGGGAGGTGATGGTAGGAGGGAGAAAGAGGAAGTGAATGGTGGGAGGGAGGAGGGAAGTGATGGTAGGAGAGGGAGTGAGGGAGATAGGGAGGGAGAGTGAGGGGAGTGGAGGAGGGAGAATGAGGGAAGGATGTAGGAGAGGGGAGGAGGGAAGTGATGGTAGGAGGGAGAGAGGGAGGAGAGGGAGGAGGGAGGGATGGTAGGAGGAAGGAGGGAAGGATGGTAGGAGGGAGAGGAGGAAGATGGAAGGAGAGATAAGTGATGGTAGGAAGGAGAGTAAGGGAAGTGATAGTTAAACCTACCAAGTTTAAATATTTTTGGTTACATGTACATATTATCATGAAATAACATCAGTAATTGTAAACTGTCACGTAGTAGAGAATACCAATAAATCATCAAATACAAAGAATTATTTATAACGCATCAGTAGTCAGTTCTTACTGGATGATTTTTTTTTCTTGTTTTTATCCATTATTTACACTATTTTATAAATCATAAAAATGTGAACCAACACTTACTTAGAATGAGAAGTAACACACACACACACACACACACACACACACACACAAAGAGTCTTGTACAACTAGACAAAACATTCACAAGTCAACAACTCAAGATGAACAGAAGAATTATTCGTAGTGTTGTTAGATGTGAAACTTTTATTACTCATGGATGAATAAAAAGGGGATGGGGGATGAGGAGGGAGGATGGGGCAGGGGGAGGGGATGGGGAGGGGGAGGGAGGGGACGGGGCAGGGGAGGTGGGAGGATGGGGCAGGAGGAGGGGAGGGACGGGGCAGGGGGAGGAGGACGGGAGGAGGAGGAAGAGGGAGGACGGGGGGAGGAGGACGGGGCAGGGGGGAGAGGGAGGGGATGGGGCAGGGGGAGTGGGAGGGGACGGGGCAGGGGAGTGGAGGGAGGAAGAGGGAGCAAGGGGAGGGAGGGGCAGGGGAGTGGAGGAGGGCAGGGGGGAGGAGGGGATGGGGGCAGGAGGGAGGGGAGGGAGGAGGGGACAGGGGAGTGGGAGGGCAGGGGAGGGAGGGGACAGGAGGAGGGGATGAGGCAGGGGGAGGGAGGGGATGGGTAGGAAGAGGGAGGGGATGGGGAAGGGGAGGAGGGGACAGGGGGAGGAGGGAGGGGATGGGCAGGGGGAGGAGGGGCAGGAGGAGGGAGGGATGAGGGGAGTGGAGGGGATGGGCAGGGGGGAGGGAGGGGATGGGCAGGAGGGAGGGAGGGACGAGGCAGGGGAGGAGGGACAAGAGGGGAGGAGGGACGGGCAGGGGAGTGGAGGGGCAAGAGGGAGGACGGGGCAGGGGAGGAGGGGACGGGGGCAGGGGGAGGGAGGGACGGGGCAGGGGAGGGAGGGGACGGGGCAAGAGGGAGGGGACGGGGCAAGGGGAGGAGGGGGTGGGGCAGGGGGAGGGAGGGACGGGGGCAGGGAAGAGGGAGGGGATGGGGGCAGGGGAGGGAGGGTATGGGGGGGGGAGGAGGGATGGGTAGGGGAGGGAGGGATGGGGCAGAAGAGGGAGGGGATGGGCAAGGGGAGGGAGGGGACGGGGCAGGGGAGGGAGGGGATGGGCAGGGGGGGAGGGGATGGGCAGGGAGGGAGGGAGGGACGGGGCAAGGGGAGGGAGGGGACGGGGCAGGGGGAGGAGGGGATGGGCAGGGGGAGGGAGGGGATGGGGCAGGAGGAGTGGAGGGGACGAGGCAGGGGGAGGGAGGGATGGGGCAGGAAGAGTGAGGGGACAAGGGGGAGGAGGGGAGGGGCAGGGGAGGAGGACGGGCAGGGGGAGGGAGGGGAGGGCAGGGGGAGGGAGGGGATGGGCAGGAGGGAGGGAGGATGAGGCAGGGGGAGGAGGGGACGGGGCAGGGGAGTGGAGGGGACGGGGCAGGGGAGGGAGGGGACGGGAGGGGAGGGAGGGGACGGGGCAGAAGAGGAGGGGACGGGCAGGGGGAGGGAGGGACGGGGCAGGGGAGTGGAGGGACGAGGCAGGGGGAGGAGGGGACGGGGCAGGGGGAGGGAGGACGGGGGCAGGAAGAGGAGGGGATGGGGAGCAGGGGGGAGGGAGGGGATGGGGCAGGGGGGAGGAGGACGGGGCAGGGGGAGGGAGGGGAGGGGGGCGGGAAGAGGGGGAGGGGACGGGGCAGGGGAGAGGGGATGGGGCAGGAGGGAGGGAGGGGGATGGGGAAGAGGGAGGAGACGGGGCAGGGGGAGGAGGGGACGGGGCAGGGGAGGAGGGACGGGCAGAAGAGGGGACGGGGCAGGAGAAGTGGGAGGAACGGGGGCAGGGGGGAGGGAGGGGACGGGGCAGAAGAGGGAGGACGGGGCAGGGGGAGGGAGGGGATGAGCAGGAGGGGTGGAGGAACGGGGCAGGGGGAGGAGGGACGGAGCAGGAGGGTGGAGGAACGGGGCAGGGGGATATGGAGGAATGGAAGAGGCGATGGGGGCGAAGTTGGATGATTTCAGAAGATTAGGGAGGAGGAGAGGTGTTGAGGAGGTACTAAGGAGGTAAAGTGGGAGGTGAAGGTTAATAAAAAAGAGGAATAAGGAGCGAGAGAGAAGGAGATAATGAGGGTGAAGAAGGAAGAAGTAAATACTCTACATAGTAAGATAAATATAAAGAGTAAGGGGAAACGGATCAAGGAGGGACAAAGAACGATCGTGTGTGAGGGTACAGGTGGTGAGGGAAGGAGGTAGAAAGGGATATAGCAGCCAGACAACAGATCAATAAAGCCTATTCACCGCACCTTCTCTTGCTGACTCAGAATTGGAAATATATAAAATCGTATTGTATCCTTGTACGTGTAAAACAAAATACCAGGGTTTTTTCCGCATTACAACACTGTACCCGCTAAACATACCAATGCAAATTAATAACATACATCTACTCTGGGAAAAAATGTCATGTAATTAAAAAGTTTATATTTATCATCAAATAAAATATGGTATTCAGCATTATTAAAATTTTATATAAATTGTGTTTACCGGACGAGAAATGTTACTTTCCAAAAAGGTCACTTATGATTTTGTGTTTTGGTAACACTAAATGTTAATATATATAAAGGGCAGCTATACAAATTTACTGCAGTAACACTATATATTATATTTTTTTCATAAAGTTCCTATTATATAGACCTACAGGTGTCCTATGGTTATACAGTACAATAAGTGACTTCATTCCATTCCATTATAATTACGATAACTAGAAAAGAAACATTCTCTTGATGACACTACGCGACCCCGTGGTGACTCTACTGCATGACTGAATAATAATTTCATGGGTGTGATAATAAGAAAGTAACAACGAGAGTGTTGGGGACAAATACAACTTAGTGTATAATGATCACTCAATTGACTGAGTACCATTATCTCATATCTGAGGGTTGGCGACCACAGTTCTCCACTCTAAGCGTTCTCAGGCTGTTTTTACCAATCCTCCATTTTTTTCTCTCTCTAGGAACCCAGTTCTTAATTTAATTCACCCATCCCAGTCAATGTCTTCCCTTAAGTGTTAAAGCGCAGTAATAACATTGAGGTATTGCAAGAAGAAGCTGGTGCAGCACAGGACAAAAAAAATCCTTAATCTTTATTCATTAAATTGTTGCAACAAAAAAAATAGATTCTTTATATCTCATACGGCCTCAACGTAGTTGGGCAGGTGGTCTTAGAGGTTCCCCTTTGGATCTGAAAACTGCAGTTGTAGACTACTGTCAGTGTATGGATGTGATCTCTGGGAAGTTACCTTTGCAGTCTCGAACCAGAAACTACCAGAGCAGAGCCAACCCCGCCTCAGGCTAATAAACTGGTGTGTACTGCCCATCGAGAGACGACTCGGCGTTGCGTTTACGCCTTGCATACATTGGCCAAACTTCTGCCTCATGGCGCCAGTACCCAAACCAAGCTTGTCACCTATTGCTGATGGGGAATACATTTAAGCCGGAGATCCAGGTTCCAGTTGGTGAAGGCGGTCGCCTGATCGCTGCCATAAACCTGGAGTGGAGGTTTTCCAATCAGTGGCGGCGAGCTCTGAGGAAATAATGGCCAGTCTCCCTTATCCAGCAGCCAGGTTGTGCGAATAGATTCCTCCAGTCCACCAGTCGGAAATTGTATACATTTTTATCACCATATTTATCGCCAGCATTCACTTTTCCCTCCCTCTCCATCTGTCTTCCATTACTTTTCCCTTCCTTACTATACATCCTTTACATTCTCTCTACCATCACTCACTCTCCTCCACGCTTCCTCCCATAATCTCCACCTTTCACCTAGATCACCTCCATCCCACCATCACCCTCCCGCCCATAACTCCAACCTTCTTTATCTCCCCACCTAGATCACCTCCATCCCACCATCACTCTCCCTCCCATAACCTCCACCTCTTATCTCCCTCACTCCATCCCATCACCACCCCACTCCCCCTCACCTTCCACCCACTCCCTCTCAATTCTTCACCTGTGTCACATCTCCTCACAATCACTTTCTCCTTCACTCATTTCACCTCGACTTCACCGTCACTCTCCTTCTCTCACCTCCCCCTCATTGCCACTCTCCCTCCTTTACCTGCATCACTTCTGTCTCTCCGTCAGTTGGAGTCAGTGAATGGCTGTCAACATATGGTGTCGTGTTTGTGTGGTGACACCTCAATTTACTGTAAGCTGACGATAAGAATTTATAAGAAAAATCAGCGTGAAAAATGATGTGCATGACAGTTCTGAGTGACAAAAAATATACATGATATTTGTGAGCAGCAAGTAAATGCATGACAAGAACGTGTGCGACAGCTCGGAGTGACGGTGAAAAGAAAAACGCGTTTAATAGTCTTAGGTCAACTATTTTTAAAAGCCTTTGATGAAAACACAGAACTGGCTGATGGAAGATAAACGAAAAGTTGAAAAAGTCCACAAGCTGTTGAATATTTTAATAAATATATCACCTAGTCCAATGAGGGAAGTTGTCCAGGACTGTATTGTGGCAACACCCTACTAAAAACACAAGTTACAGTGGTATTCACAGGCAGACAGACAGACAGACAGACAGACAGACAGATACACACATACACATACACCATTTCCTTTTAATTTCGAGTATTTTGTTGAGCTCAATTACAAACAATATGGTAGGTGATGGTAGAGGCCTCAGTGTACAGCTGTGTCGTGTCACTCAATAAGCTGGTCACTAAGGAACAGCTGTGACAGTAGTGGAAGGACGACAATATTCTGGACAGTTTCCAAACTTTATGACGGTAATCGAGAAACACACTTAGCGACCTATTCAAAGTTACTGTGTATAGGCGACCATAACCACGATGACGGGAACAAGGAAACACCTATAATAGTTGATAATGAAGGGGGACTGTGTACCGGAAGTACATTTTCAGAGGTACAGTACAGGGCTAGAAATAAAAACAGGCTCTTTCCAATTAACAAAGTAATTGGAAAATAAATAAAAAAAAAATATATGCGAGTGTGGATACAGTTCACTGAAATTTGACCACTTGGAACTAAGGATGATGGCATGGTTGCCAATTAATTCTACAAACTTTCACTAGTCTACTTGTACAGTCATGTATTGTAGGACATGTGTAGTACAGTATTCATTTTGCAGTTGTGTAGATTACTGGCTGACAGCCAGAGTCGAAACGGCAGCCAAACAGGTTCCCATAAAACTAGCTTCGCGGGGCAAATCTGAAAACTGAATCGAACCGGCGACCGTTGGCTCAAGAAGCAAGTACCTACTTGACCAGTGGAGATAGTGTAAATCACTGGACGTCATCCTCCACACTAAGATGTTGTTGTAAGAACCTGTTACTTTTCAACCTTCGCTTCTTCTCCTCGACACCTGGCATTAAACTTAACACTTGGTGGTGAACTGGGAAACCCAACAATGTTTTAACACATCCAATACTGTTTTAACACACCTAGAAGTCTTGTAATACGGTACTCCAAAAAGCTGTTCTAACACACATGTTATGGAATTATTAATATTTATTGTGACGAGGGTGACGGCCTTTGTAGGAGGATGTGAAAAAGATCGCGTTCCTAAAAGTATCTTGGGAGTTGCTTTATTAATACACGAAATTAAACGAAGGCAACAACGACAGAGGCGTCACAAAGTTCATCCTACCAAAAAGCTGTGACATACAGTATGTTGGTTACACAGGAGCCACACGAGTCCTCCCGTCACATACAAACTGTAATGGTGGACAGTGACCATATCTGCACCACGTGGTTGATCACATCACTTATTCACCTGTGACATATTGCAAAATATTAAAGTGATATGATCTATAACGTAGTTTGTTAACCACAGGAACGTCACACAGGTCTTCCCGTCATACACAAGCAAACAGTACTAGCAAGTGGGTCCAAACACACTTGCAAGTCGTGTATGAAGACGATGGCAGAAAAGTTAATCAATAAAGTCTGCTACTGGCGCTGTGTCACACTCCACTCTCAAGCTCAAAGTTGTCACGCCCCGAGTTTTTTACCAAGATTTACACGCCAACACTCACCAGAGATGATAACATGTTTCCAGAAACAGTTATGTTACACATACGTTACAAATATTATCTGAGTATATATTGCTTGTGACACATATTTATGTCCAAGTGTGTGTCTTTAGATTTGGGTAAAATTATACAAAAAGATCTCACCTGAGGAAACAATTTTATGAATGTTATATATAAATACGGAGTTTCATTCCTGTCGTTTCGTCACAAGACCTTTTAAAGTTGTTACTGCAACTGACATCAACTCAGATATTTACTATAAAAGCCAATTTTCTCTACGAAGAACTACGTATAGGTGTCAGATTATACCGAGAACAAATCGCCCAATGTTTACCTAAGGGTGCAATGTTTTTCAGGGGAAAATTTAAATGGCTGCCAGCGAATACAGGCTTACTCATATCCCCAACGTAAAGTATGAGAAAAAACATAAGAGTTAAAACTGTGGAAAAATAATAACGTTTAAATATGAATTCCAGATTTACATATCGTTTGCATACAGGTCAGTGAATATGTAAACTCATCAAGGGCATTAAGTAATTGTAAAAAAAAATAAAAATAATTATAAGAGTATTTTCATAATATTAACGCTATTAATAGATTTCTTGTTTTCATTTATAAATTTACTTATCATCAGATTCGCTGTTCTTTTATATTTGTGTATTCAACAAAGTAAGTTCGGATATGTTTCCTACACAGTTTTCACAGATGAGCAACAAGTAAACTATTTTTCTTTTTTCAACTTGCCAGAATTTTTGAAGCTTTTTTCCACATATTTCCTGATGTCGAGGAACACAATAACGATATTGAGTGTTGTGGGGTAGCACTGAATAAGCTTCAGGAGGAACCTTACACACAGTACAACTCTCCGCTCATTCCGGGTCTTGTAGCAAATTCAGAATACCTCCCATAATAAACACGTCAGTTGTCTACCCTTACAGGTATAGCATTTTTACGCAGACATCTAACAGTGGTCGTCTGTACATCTTTACCGTCGCTTATATACCACAAACTCTCCACATTTTAGCCGGAGAATTCTGCATATCGCATGATGATTTTACAGTCATACGTCGTTCACGCTGCAAGTAATGATAACTGACGCTGTCACACACTGTTCCTAAAACTGTCATGGTACGCTTGTTGACTTAGTAACATGGTGTTGCTGTGCATCATTATCAGGTTATAGTGCATCCCTGTCATGGTGCAGGTGTGAATCACTATCACGGTGCAGCCAGCAACACTGTCGGTGAAGCTGTGCAAAATTGTCATGGTGCAGCTGTGCATCATTGTTATGGGGCTACTGTACATCACTGTCAAGTGTGGAGACTCACTGGGGTGGTGTGTAGAAGACCATGAAACACTTGTAAACCACCTGCCATACTTTAAGTATATATAATGACAAAGGAAAAGTGGAATGATATAGAAACAAAGTTCAGGCCTTGTGTAAACAGTAAAGGAGATAAACAACCAGACACGCGTGTAAGTCACTGAGCTGGCAGGAGAATATTTTTTTTGATCCGCGGGAGGAAGTGGAGTGAAAGTGAGACAAACACCATTGCAGAAATGAGAAAAAACACAGGAAGACGAAGAGACGGGCAGGCAGACAAAACCACTGTTCCTTATAGTAAGTGTCTAAGTGTTTCGCCATCCAGTTTCACATCAAAATTACGCTTTTGGTACAAGACAACAGTTCAAAAAAAACTTATCGATTTACTCACACTCGATAAAATAGAGAATGACTTTAACAATTTAAATAATTGTTTATTTTAAGAGTGCAAACCTACAATATAGAGTCTGGAAAATATAAAAAAACCATAAAAGGAGAGAGCTAATTGAAAATCTGTGAAGGTTGTGAGCACAAGGCAGATACTGCAGCTGGCACCTCGTCTCAGCCTGCCTTAATAATTACTGTATTACATCAACGATAAACTGTCCAGTCCATCAACCCTATAAAACACACACACACACACACACACACACACACAAAATTGTTGCCCCCTCGTGTATAGACGATGGCCGGCCCAAGGGCCACCTATGTGTGAATTTGTTTAAAGTGTAGAAGCTAGCGCCAACACAAAAACCACAGCCTGAGTTAACGAGCTGCATGACCCAGTGTCAAGGAATAACTGAGAAGACCGGACAAATCGCCAACTGCACTGGCTAACCATTACCCCGAAACACAATCCTCAAATCGATTAACATCCAGGCTCCCAACTACTTCTGGGCAGACAAAAGAAAAGCGTAAAGAAACCTGCTCCACAGTTTCACACCTGCCCTGAATCGAACCTGGTCCACTCTGCGAGGCAAGCATGCTGACCATTACACCACAGGTCGCCATTAAAACACACAACTATCTGTGCAGGTGGGGGTTGATATGCTCCGAAATTTTACGTGTGACTAGTGACAGCACCTCATATACCAAAATTTATCGTCCATGGTCCCATATTGTTTCCCCCAAAGTATGCACAGATAGTTGTTTTAGCTAATGTACGTACGTTTAAATAAATGTAAAAGAACATGTATTTCTAGGTTTCCTTAATGAAAATATTGCCTTTACATTAGGAGTTGGGCTATCAAGATAAAATATATCAACATTCTTCGTTCTAATTTATTCTGTGTTGAGAACAATATTGATTAATGGTAACGTTAACTTATATGTCGTGGTGTTTGAAAATTTTGCACAATGAACTAAAACAGTGATGTTATGGGCAGATTTCCCTTAACACTGTGAGACTCCTGATATTTGTCCGTTAGTTCTGATAGAAGCCCTGCACAAGTTTACACATCTCACCTCCCAACACTTGCCAACATGTTGTTACCACAGTCCAACCATTTGACGTCTAGTGTTAACCATTCAAGACTTCTGAACTTGCAATAATCAACTTTGGCCTCGGCAACATTGTATAAGTGAATGGATCAAGTTTTGAGCACATAGCAAAGCTGCACTGTTCACCGTCTTGCAATGTTTGTAAAAGGTAAAACAAGAAACGAAAGGTGGAAGAAACGTGGGTTTAAGTTTTTGGAGAGATGTGTTCACTGAATGCATCTTAGTTTTTAGAGCCTTCAAGTATTTACAAGAAAGGAAGATAATTTTACACACATACGCCTCAGCACATACCCGATGAAAGTGAAGAAAAATCGGGCGATTTTGCTGAATAATTACGCGTCATATGATAAACGCGTATCAAAGAGGGTTCTCTAAGTGCTAGGTTTCTCCAGGTGTTAACGTACCTTTCCTTAGCTATACATTTTATTGGGTACTTGTTTATGAAGTAAGAACACACAGTCAGG
Organism: Homarus americanus; assembly: GCF_018991925.1. NCBI lineage: Eukaryota > Metazoa > Arthropoda > Malacostraca > Decapoda > Nephropidae > Homarus > Homarus americanus. The sequence goes on from NW_024751200.1 coordinate 20,539, forward strand.
TTTACAGGAATGATAAAATGTTGAGTTATAATAATAATGGTGCAGGGAACATTTAGTGCCTGGTGTAAAGAATTTAATTAAAGCGAAAAAGTAAAACACTTCACTGTTATTAAAGGCATGTCTCCACATGCTTAATTCCTATGAACAAATAAACCATTCATCACACACACACACACACACACACACACACACACACACACACACACACACACACACATATGCCCTATGTATCCTATGTATAGTTGCTTAAAATAATGAAGCTTCGACATTTGAGTATTTTTACCTCATTACCTTTCGTAAATTTCCTTTCATTTTCAACTCTCTAAATCACTTTCTTTGGCCAAAATATTTCCTGATATTGAACTTGCTTATATCCACTACTGCATTTATGTCTTGGATTTCTATAATTCATTTCCTTGCAACATATTTTTCGATGCAGTGAATCTCTCTTATTCTCCTCTTGACACCCGAGTCAGATATAACAAATGGGCAGTGAGTCTCAGGGTAGTGAATCGAAGCCTTTTAACTGAACCAGTGAATCAGTGTCACTCAATACGTGAAGTCAATACATCCCCCAACGCGCTATTCCCGAGTCTGTAAAGTGTTGTGAAGAAATAGTGACGAATGTATTCGTACGAGCATTATAAGTCCACAGCAGAGGAAGAGGAAGAGGAAGAAGAAGAAGAAGAAGAGAGAGAGAGAGAGAGAGAGAGAGAGAGAGAGAGAGAGAGAGAGAGAGAGAGAGAGAGAGAGAGAGAGAGAGAGAGAGAGAGAGAGAGAGAGAGAGAGAGAGAGAGAGAGAGAGAGAGAGAGAGAGAGAGAGAGAGAGAGAGAGAGAGAGAGAGAGAGAGGTGTGTGTGTGTGTGTGTGTGTGTGTGTGTGTGTGTGTGTGTGTGTGTGTGTGTGTGTGTGTGTGTGTTATTAGCTTGAACAACAAAGCTGTGTGTTCGCTCGGAGCTATTCTAAGACAGTAACGACAAACTCACTTAGACACCAACAAAAAACATTAATAAAAAAAAATTTCCAGGATACCATAACAATTTTTCCCTCTTATTTTAACAACCCACTCGGCATGGGCGAAACAATGTCTGTCACCAGCCTCACTGCACACCTAAGACACTCAGTATTGAATGTACTGTACATAATTTTTTTTTGTCGAAATTATAATATTATACCGGCCACATAGTTCTTACACAAAATGTCAAGATCGTAATCATTAAAGCTGGGATAGTTATATGTTTCTTGCATACTTAATATCATAATAAACTTAAGGACGTGTATTTTTTCTAAAGTGAGGATCTGAGTTTAGCCATATTATTTCTGTACGGTAAATTAATTAATAACGTACTGTACCTATTCATTTCCAGAAGACAGTGATGCTGCCAAACTGCAGATGAAACTAACTGAGAAAGAGGAAGAGATTAAGAACTGCACGACGAAGTGCTTTTCTGGAATAAGGACAAAATTATCTTTACAGGAAACGTGGTCTTAAAAAAGTATAATCTATCTAGGTAAAGTAAATGTAAATTTGGTTCATTACAAAGTTTTATATAATTTTAACTTGCCCCACTGAATGTTTGGTTTAATCCCGCACCATCTGGAAGGGAAGAAGTAAACAGTGTCGTTGTAAGTTTTGGTCCAGCAGTATACGTCACTATCCACCTTCCTCACTACAAGTGTCGACCAACACACGTCCACAATTTTGGTCCGTGCCATTAGTGTCCAACTTGCGCCTCTGTATCACTCTTAATTTAGAAGAGAAACGATCCTGGGGGCTGAGCGAGTTTCATAATGGGATCCAAAACTGTTCCCCAGTGTTGGCAGCGAGTGTGACAACATGTTGTCTGCCACCAACCTTGTCAACTCACTCAGTCATGAGTAAAGTTTTTTCTTGTAACTCCTTAGATCGTCTATATATATATATATATATATATATATATATATATATATATATATATATATATATATATATATATATATATATATTGTTTCCCTTCAGGTTCTGTGTCTGTATGTCTGTGACTATCTGTCTCTGTCTATCTGTTTGTCAATCTGTATGTCTGTCTTTTTGTCTGTGTATCATTTTCTCCCTCTTTTTCTGTCTATGTTGTTTATATAGATCTAATTTTGAGAGAACTTCACCGGAAAACTTTTCCTGATCCTTCACTTTTATCTACTTGTCAGCTAGCCCACAGTGCAACGCTCACCTACACTCTGATGTTCCCACTCGGGTCTCCCTGGTGAAAGAATGTCGTATCATTATTTTTTAGAGATACAACTATCATTTTATCCAAATATTAAAATATTTAACACACACACACACACACACACACACACACACACACACACACACACACACACACACACACACACACACACACACACACACACACACACACACCATGGAAGAACTCTTATGACACAACCTTCTCCTGCTTGACTTACATGCAGACAAAGAGGACACTGAGAAGCTTGTGACTGCTCCTGAAATATGAAGTGAGAGTTGCGGTGAAGATGGCCGCTCGACCCCTAGCACCAAGGGATGAAACTCAACCGGATTACTTTCCAACTTTCATTAAAATAATACCATTACGTGTATTAATATTATTAGTATTAGTAATATTGTGAATAATAGTTAGTTTGTTCATAATTAATTTTAGTAATATACGACACAAATAAAACCTCTCTGGCCAAAGATTATTATATGTAATGAACACACGTGCACATTATTGTGTTGTATCTGGACCTGGTTCACAATTACAAAGCAACAGTCGCATTCCGTCATGACTGAACACGAGACACTACATTTATTGCATCTCGATACTCTCATTACATGAAACGCAGTGCATCAGCACACACAGATTGTTTATAAAATCATATAATTTCAATTTCGGTGAAATGTTATGTGGAACGTGCAGATACCGGAACATTACAATGGAAAAAAATCGAACAGTTTGTTTATGAACTTCAAGTAATAACGATAACATATATAAAAAATGCACACAAGAAACTTTACAAATAATGTAACTGCACAAATAAGACAATTTATTATTATTACATGTACAGTAAGATTTAACTATGCAAGGTTCCAAACGGTCAACACCACCTTCAAGAATGATGTGACTCTGACCGAACACTTATGGATAAACTCAGATTCTGATTCTCACATAAAGCGACACAACCAACAAAGTTTACGATATTACGCTAACTTATTTACGATCAATATAAAAGTTTTATTGCTATTACAAAGGCTGTTCACTTATGATGCAGTTACATACATAAAGTTTGAATAGCATACATAATGTTTTATAGTAATACAATAATACGATCACGGATGGGGTTAAATTCTGGGCACTCGGTTGTGTATACCTTGTTAATCTACTGATGAAAACATTATATAAATAGGGATGTAATAAAAAAATATTGGTAGTTTTCATTCCATTTCCCATCACTGTAACTTATGTATTCTTCTGTAACTTGTGCATTCTTAACTACGTATTATTTTACCTATATACTGGAACTCCCTCGTGTCATAACAAAAACCTGGCAAAATTCTCAACACCGAGAAAGAAATATAAGCAAGACTCGACAGCGTTTCTCTCTCTCTCTCTTCACACACACACACACACACACACACACACACACACACACACACACACACACACACACACACACACACACACACACACACCATCACTGATCTTTTGACCTTTACATTTGACAAGAGATGGTAACTTACACTGCTCCATTTCCATCTGTCGGTCATCCCAGTTGTCGCGAGTATGGAAATCGTTATCTCACTCTAGATATGTGTGTGTGTGTGTGTGTGCAGCAGTAGTAGTAGTAGTAGTAGTAGTAATAGTAGTAGTAGTAGTAGCAGATATTGACTATGAGGCTACAGTCACTGAATGCCGCATAGATCTGCGGTTCAACTAATTTAACACAAATAGGATAGCTTCTTATGTATTAGGATATTTAATATTAAGGTAAATAAATGGTGGCGAAGGTGTGGCTATTGGAGGAGGCTGGAGGCCACGTTAAAAAAAAAAAAAAAAGTAGTAGCAGTAGGGGTACCACCCAAACGCCAGCAAGTCCTACCTCATCGTGAAGCCAGAACATTATGAACGGGCAATGGAGGTTTTGGCGGAAGTGAGGTCAAAATAACTAATGATGGCCAAAGACATCTAGGCACAGTAATTGGCACTGCGGACTTCAAGACCGAGTACGGAGCGGGAAAGGTGAATGAGTGGGTTAGTGAAATCCAAGCTCTATCTGAGATTGCTAACACAGAGCCACATGCGGCCTTTGCTGCATTCACCCATGGAGTCAAGCATCGTTGGAACTACCTGATGCGTACTATCCCTGATATCGGACCCCTCCTCCACCCTCTGGAAGAAGTTATCAGTGTCATTTTCATTCCTAAATTAGTGAAACACCCTGACTTAACCCCAGCAGAAAGAGCACTTCTTGCACTTCCATCAAGACTGGGAGGGATGGGACTAACAAATCCAGAGGAGATTGCTGCCACTGAACATCAAAATTCACTTAAGCTCACGGCAGCCCTCACGGACCACATAATAGCCCAGAATGCAACAGGGGAAGTGGATACCAGTGAAGTAAATAAGATTCGTAGGTCCATTACGACAGATCGACAGCACTGCCAAAATGATAAGTTGCAGCAACTGTTGCTGCAGGTACCAGAAAATTTGAAAAAAAAAGTAGCTATAGCGCAGGAGGTGGGCGCCTCGAACTGGTTAACTACGTTACCGATAAGGGCAAATGGTTTCAGTCTTAATAAACAAGAATTTACAGATGCCATTGCTCTAAGGTACGGTTGGCCAGTAGAAGGTTTGCCCTCCCAATGCGTGTGTGGCTCTTCCTATGATGGCGATCACGCCATGGTGTGCAAGAAAGGGGGCTTCATATGCATGAGGCATGACGAGGTAAGGGACCTCACAGCAAATATGTTGAAGGAAATCTGCCGGGATGTCATGGTAGAACTGACCCTCCTTCCATTGGATGGTGAGATCTTCCAACACAGGACTTCAAACACATCTAACGAAGCCCGTGTGGACGTCAGTGCTCGAGGATTCTGGACGCAGGGACAGCGAGCTTTCTTTGACATCAGGATTTTTTATCCCATGGCCCCATGTCACCGTAACCTAGCTCTCGATGCTGCACATAGGAGGAACGAGAACGACAAGAGAAGGGCATATGGGGAGAAAATTCAAAACGTTGATCAAGGCAGCTTCACTCCTCTAGTGTTCACAACCTCTGGGGGGATGGAACCAAGTGCAAGATGTTTCTATGCCAGACTCGCGGAGGTGATCTCCGAACAGAAGCAGCAGCCCAGAAGTTATGTTACAGCCTGGATGAGATGTCGACTGTCTTTCTCTCTCCTTCGGTCGGCTTTGCTCTGCCTCAGGGGAACGAGGGCTTCTGCCCCAACTCAGACAACTGCTGCAGATATTGACTATGAGGCTACTGTCACTGAAAGCCGCATAGATCTGCGGCTCAACTAATTTAACACAGATAGGATAGCTACTTATGTATTAGGATATTTAATATTAAGGTAATTAAATGGTGGCGAAGGTGTGGCTATTGGGGGAGGCTGGAAGCCACGTTTAAAAAAAAAAAGTAGCAGTAGTAGTAGTAGTAGTACATGTAGCTGTTAAAAGGTTAATCATCAGTCGAGCCAGACCAACTTAACACTGACGTCAGACCCATCACTTGTTGGACAGCCTCAGGCGTGGAGAAGATTATGTTGACACACCCGCCAACCCCTGGAACACACTCTGCTCTCTCTCTTGATTATAGGAACCTCTTAATTATCTCCAAGACACGGACCTGTCGCTATCATTACCCTGGACTTGTATTTACTCGAAGTACACAACGTTTCAGCTTCGTTACTAGAAAAGTATGATGTCAAATGTAAATATAGTCAGAAGTCCAGCAAGCAAGCAAGCAAGCGCGCACACACACACACACACACACACACACACACACACACAATGGTTTTGCATAATACTTACATGTCTTAAACAGAAACTTTGAGCAAGACACTACGTTTCCTGTCGTCTGTGCCATAAACATGATAGTTGGGTTTCTTTAATTACTAACGTTAGTAATTAAAGAAACCCAACTTAATCAAGGTGTTTGTGTTTTCCCTTGTTCACCTCTTCATTATGAAACTACGCTTTCCACGTAACAAGTCTATTGCTGAAGTTTATATATAATTTATCACGTGTTGCGTGTGAAATTTCATGTTTTGGACTTTATAAGTAACCCGGGTGGACGACTGCAAATATACGCACCATAAAGTTACATTGAAACATAAGGATACTTCCTACTGTGTCCATAAGTACAAGGATGAACTCGACATTCACATATGGAATGGACAGCTGCTTGTCCTGACCTGTACACTTCCCAAGTTTACATATCACAGAACAGTTCATAGAAGTTGAACGAAATATTTTATTTTGTATGGCGTTAATGTTTTTAAATAAACCTGAATTAAATTTTATGTAAAGTGAATTATTTATGCACGTATTTATAAACTATTTACGTTAGTAATTAGTGTAGGCACATGGGGCAGCATTCAACCAGCAGTGGACAAATACTGGCTGATGACGATTATGGCAAAGTATCGTGATTGTGTGTCAGTGTTCTGTATGTATACAGTGCATCATTCCTTCCACTTTTCACTCATGAAATCACCGCAATTCCTACAGTTCTGTTACTCGCCCTATCGCATTAAGACAATTATCAGGGTGGATTGCTGTTCATTTTACGAGAGAGAAGTCAAAGTGGCCAGCAACCCTGCTGACGGTGTGATGACGGCCGGCTGAACAAGATGGTGCAGTGAGGTAGGAACACACTACCACCCAAGACTTCTGGCAAGTACTGTACTACTATACTAAAATAATACGAATAGGAAAGGTTTAGATTATGTGAATGGTGCGAGTCGTCTGCATTAATTAATGGTCTTAGAGGTGGGACTGGTAACATGTTATGTCAAACAGCAATAGCGGCCATAGCAGACATCATTCACATATTTTATTCTTGTTTGCTCACTCAGTTGACGCTCCACATACTTCCTAGTTTACCTAAGACCCGATTTACCTATAGTTAATTGCTGAGGGTTTCGTAAGTGTCATGTTATAACGTATTAGGCGATCTGTGGTGTAACGGTCAGCATGCTCGCCTCGCAAACGAGTGAACCCAGGTTCGATCCCCGACGAGACTGAAACTACGGACAAGTTTCTTTACGCCAATTGCCTGTCTACCCAGCAATAATTGGGAACCTAGATGTAAATCGATTTGCGGATCGCGTTTCGGGGTAATGGTTAACCAGTGCAGTTGGCGAGTTGTCCGGTCTTCTCGGACAATTCCTTGACTCTGGGTCATGCAGCTCGTTAACTCAGGGTGTAGTTGTTGTGTTGGCGAAAGCTTCTACACCTTAAATAAATTCACGTGCAGGTGGCCCTAATAGCAATAGTTACAATAAGTGCCGTGTTATAACGTACTGGGAGTAATAGCGACAATATGTGCCGTGTTATAACATACTGGGAGTAATAGCTACAGTATGTGCCGTGTTATAACGTACTGGGAGTAATAGCGTTAGCAATATGTGCCGGTTATAACATACTGGGAGTAATAGCTACAGTATGTGCCGTGTTATAACGTACTGGGAGTAATAGCTACATAATTGCCGTGTTATAATGTACTGGGAGTAATAGCTACAGTATGTGCCGTGTTATAACGTACTGGGAGTAATAGCTACAGTAAGGGTTGCGTCCACCGCCGTTCACAAGAAAATTAGATCTACTATATTTTAGGAACAGCTAAAAATTAAGCTAATTGGTGGTAAATATTGGGAGTGCAATTTTATATTTCATTTCTGAGAGTGGAGAATTAAGAGAATATTTTGGAGTATTCCCTGAGTGTTGACTGTAATTATCCAAAGTAGAGATATAAAATTATTTTAGCAGTGGTGATCTCTTCAAAATACTGCACATTGTGGTAGGTGTATACATATACTGTATATATACGGTACTGTATACTGTATAGGAATTGTCAGATAGACCGAGATGAGACAGACAGACAGATATAAATATATATATTCGGTGATTTCAACGTCTCAGTTCTCGTGTACCTGGCTCATGCAACAGAGTTACTGTAGGGATGAATGTCGCTCGCATGAAATATTGAAGAAAAAAATCTAATTTTAATTTAAAATATTACTTGTAGTATTGTTAAAAAAAAAACCTCAATGCATCAATATAGACAAAGATCTGTGCACGTGCCTACATCTACCATTTCTTATTTTAATTTTCGTTATCATTAAAAAGCCTTATTGAACACATTCGCTGGTGAAAGTGAAGCTGTATAGGTGTGTAGGGCCACTTCACCATCAATTACTATTTTTAAAACCTGGAGACAATTTAATCTTCCCAGGAAACACAATTCGTTTATTTGAGTTTCGCGTCACTACCACACCGCTTCTCTTCCTCGGTCATTGATGCTACAAGTTTGCTACCACTGATATAATGACAATGACGTTTTGACCATGCATGCAATCACACAATTAAATTATTGAAAACTTAAAGTAATGATCATTAAAGCTGAGTTTCACAGTGCAATGGTCTGTCGTATTTTTCTTTCAAGCATTTATTTCACTCTCGATTAATCGCATTCAAATCACCTAGAAATTTATATTGACCATTAACTGATTAAAGTCAGCTTCAACTAGAGGAAAATACAACGAAAACAAGTCTCGGTAAGTGGTCAACGGTCTCACTAACTTTCTTACATTTACATCACATAATTGTTATACAGACTAACAAATGCACAGTTTCGCATCAATATCCCGGGACATTCTTTGGGACTATAAAAAACACATACTGTAAAAAGAAGTACCACATACACTCGAATGGGCATTTGTTCTTTAATCTGATACCCTAAAATCTAAAAAAGGATTCCGTTTGTCCTATCAGACGAAACTCAACAGTGTCAATGTGGGAGTTAATGTATTCATCAACTGTGTCCAACAGAAACCAATTAACTTAAAATCCTCGTAACTACTGCGTGTCTCTTATTGGTTGTCACTCAACGAAGCCAGCATGACACACAACACTGCTTTTACTAATGTCTTTATGTGGGCTTTGTGTTTATATCTACATTACTACGAAATATATTGAACTGCAATTGTTAACATGTGTTATTTTGCTTTATAAGGGGAAGGTAAATATTTAAGATATGAAGAGTATCTATAACAGCGATATCAGCCTCGGTAACCTTATGCCATTAAGACCGTAAGTGACAGGTGACAATAACCTTGGAAGTACGGTGTAGTGGCGAGTCAGTTAGTGGCAGGTGACAATAACCCTGTGGTTCGGTGTAGTGGTGAGTCAGTTAGTGGCAGGTGACAATAACCCTGTGGTTCGGTGTAGTGGTGAGTCAGTTAGTGGCAGGTGACAATAACCTTGGAGGTACAGTGTAGTGGTGAGGCAGTAAGTGGCAGGTGACAATAACCTTGAACCCAGTGTGGCAGGACAATAACCTTTCGGTGTAGTGGTGAGGCAGTAAGTGGCAGGTGACAATAACCTTGGAGGTACGTGTAGTGGTGAGGCAGTAAGTGGCAGGTGACAATAACCTTGGAGGTACGGTGTAGTGGTGAGGCAGTAAGTGGTAGGTGACAATAACCCCTGTGGTTCGGTGTAGTGGTGAGTCAGTTAGTGGCAGGTGACAACAACCTTGGAGGTACGGTGTGGTGAGGCAGGCGGCAGGTGACAATAACCCTGTGGTTCGGTGTAGTGGTGAGTCAGTTAGTGGCAGGTGACAATAACCCTGTGGTTCGGTGTAGTGGTGAGTCAGTTAGTGGCAGGTGACAATAACCCTGTGGTTCGGTGTAGTGGTGAGTCAGTTAGTGGCAGGTGACAATAACCCTGTGGTTCGGTGTAGTGGTAAGTCAGTTAGTGGCAGGTGACAATAACCCTGTGGTTCGGTGTAGTGGTGAGTCGGTTAGTGGCAGGTGACAATAACCTTGGAGGTACGGTGTAGTGGTGACTAGTGAGGCAGTAAGCGGCAGGTGAGTGTAGGTGTTGGTTGCGCTAAGCTGATGAAACGCACACACAGAAATAGTTCAACCGCCCACCGCTGTCCAAAGGTTAACACTGAACTTTTGTAGCCGACTGATGCATACGTATAAGTCTCATACATAAATATGCGTCCGTGGTATACCAAGGATGTATATATATATATATATATATATATATATATATATATATATATATAAAAGTCTTGTATTTGAAAATGTGTCAATAATGCATCAGTCATATACTGTACTTGTTTATAAGTGCGATACATAGTCACGGTATACATTATTGAAGTACAAAAATAAATCATAGCACATCTATATATATCACATACATATTCATACTTCAGTGGCACTAGAATGATACATATTTATGTTTAATATGCACATATGTATAAGTCAATACGGCCTTAGGGTGATACATATACTATCATGCATATGCCAGTGATACCCCCATGGTGATACTTGTGTATACATTTACTGGTACAGGAGACTGAGATGCCTGGAATCTTGTGTAATATACTGTACAGCAGACGATGGGTAAGTATTCCTTTTACTCTTATTTCACACACGATGAAAAGAACTCACGTGGCCAGATTGTGAGTTTGTCGCCTCTGAACGAATATTTACAAAGCAAAACTCTAACGTGATTAAAGAAGAACAACAAACAAACAAAAGATTGAAAAAATTACGACACAAATTAATATAACAAGAATTAAGCTCTGTTCAGTTACATGCACACCACCAAAGACACTGACACAGGTAGAAAATACGTAGTGTGGGAACCATCACGACGCGCGCCTCATGCTGACTGATAGATAAATTGTGAAATGTTTCCGTTGAATATTTTATTGTGTTAATGACTCTGGCCTGGAGGATACCCCCCCCCCCTCACCCCACCCACACACACACACAGACATAAATATAAATTAAGCTACACATAAGAACACAACTCTACAAATAACAAGATTCACACCCACACTACTCAGGTAGCCAGCGCGGGCACCACCACCTGCACCTGCCACGGCTGGTCCAGGAACTTAAATCTGTCCTCCATCCTACAACAGAGTACAACACACTAGTTCTGAAATCACTTGCCGTCACTCAGGAAGAAACAGTACAGCTGGTACCAGCCCACACCAATTTAAATGTTTACGTGAAAACGGCTATACTGTTTTTGAAGCATAACTTAACGTAAAAATATTGACAATATTCGATAGGAAGTAAGTTTCAGTTATCAACAGAAGACAGTCCTAATTTTGGAAATATTAAACAAGTTTTTATTTCATCCTTCCCATAATCTCTCTTAAATGTCGACTCGAAGCCTCGGCAGTCAGTCACAGGTGTCAAGAGTCAACCTCAGTATTTAGTGTTCTGGTTTGGGTGATGGTGTTTCGAAGCCTTTGCAGATCAAGTCTTGTAGTGAAATACTCGTATAGTAGTTTGCATGCCTACGTTTCGAAAGAAATTTTTTGTACAATGTCTTAAAAAAACTCAAAACCATAATATATATATAATTTAGGGGGATGAAAACAGCTGATGCCATGATTATCATGTCGACAGTAAATTAATGTATTTTGAAGTGAGTCTTGTTAACTGTGTCTCTCTAACACACAGACACACACATACCCCTAAAAACAGATATAGACGCATGCAGGCATATAATTATATACCATGCAATACAACAATAAACTCTAGCCTGTCATCGTGTGAAAATCAATCAAATAAACGAACTGATTTAAGACATGATAATTATCGAGTTTTTTTTGGTAATTACAGTTTCACACCAACATTTGCAGTTCTGCAAATAACTTTTTGCATTTACATTATGAGATGTTTCTTCAAGTTAGCAAGTGTTTCGTAAGATAAAGTATATATTTTTTTGGCCTAGATATTCAAGCATGCAGACAGCGTTTGTTAAATACTGTATACGCGCCTCACCCTCGCATTGCCGTGTCTGTAATTATTTTTCAGATTTATTTTTCATTATTATTATTATTATTATTATTATTATTATTATTATTATTATTATTATTATTATTATTTTTTTTTTTTTTTTTTGGAAATTCCAAAGAAAACAACTAATTATCATGTGCACGAAAATAAAATTAAAAATAACTCTCAAACCAATCATAAGACTCATGATTCTTAAAGTAAAGAATGTGGGTACGTTAATTTAATCAGTCACTATCCTCGTTCCTTGCGTAAATCAACAATGTTGTATAATTCAGTCATGAGTCTCGTTCATCATGCAGGTTAACATGCCAGCTGCTTCACGGGGCAATACACTTCTCGTACATGGCTGAACCTGGGACCGTAGTGATTGTTTGGGTATATACTTGTATCTATGAGCTGTACACAGGTGGACTACTGGCAGCTGCAGAATGTTTGTGTGAAACGTTACCTTATTTACGAAGCGGGATGCAAGAGATGGTAAGTGTTTGTTACAGTCATAAGACCACAGTATATCCGGGTATCATTAACGGTTTTACTCTGTGTTATTTAAATTAACAGTGAGTTGGCAGATAAGACTCGTAAAACGAATTAATAAATCTGCACCGCACTCTGCACCGTAAATAATAGATTTACGTTTATTTTATTATGGCTGAAAAATACTACTACTGGTAAGACAAATTTGTATTTTTCCAGTGTGACTTTTCACGTTTTAATAAAAACAAAAACAAAAAACAGCATAAATGTCAACACATTATGTGACAAGGGTAAATGCAGTTTAATTAGCGAGCCACTTTCCAACTTTAAAGTTTCTAGTTGCTCCAACACACAATTACACGCGCTGTGGTGCCCATAATGTTGATCTCACTACAATTTTCAATATTATCGTCAACCTCACTCTGCGCTGTGCCATGACAACACATGAAAGTGGCCATCTTGATCAGCATGTTGTAACATAATAAAAATACGTTATGTCGTGTAGCTTGAAACATAACGGACTGCACCTTTAACAACAAGTAATATAGTACAATAATAATGTACTGTATGAAGTACAGTATGTGGCGTGAGTATCGTGTTATTATATTTCATCACCAGTCGCTCTTGACATACTATACTTATCTTTTGACATCTTCAGCATGATTTATTACTCGGCACTGTGTCGCTCATTCTATTTTCCAACTGGAAAATTATAACCGCAAAAGGAAAAACAATTAATGATTTTCTTGCATAATCGTTGAATCTCACAAGATTTCCCCCAGCTCCTTTCCAGTCTCCCATAGACTGCCTCTCCGTCATCCTCCATCCTTTCCAATAACATGACATTCTCTCCTTCCATACTCTACTTTTTAGTCTGTCTCTACACTTCTTCGTCTTACCCTTACCTTCTTCCCCTCCCCTCACTCATCCCTACGCTGACCTCATGTTGTAAGCACAACGCCCAGGATCCACAGAACATCCACATAATACCGATTAATGATCTCCATGTTTACATCCACCATACAGAGAGGGAAGAGACTTGACAGGTAGATAAGTAAGAAGAAGAAGTTGATAAAACAATTTAAGAGAAAAACAAGAAGGGTGAATGAAACAGAAGGTAATTAGAGCAAAAGGACTCTAAGGTAAATAACAGGAAAAAAGACAGATACAAAATGAAATGACGAGAGCAGAGATGAAAAAAGAATGAAAGAACAGGTGCATGGATAAAAAAAAATAGAAAGAAGAATATACGGATAAATACATGAAGAAGAAACTGAAAAAAAAATAACGCAACAGAGGGAGAGAAAAACTGAAAAGGTAATACAAAATAACCTGATGTTGAGGGAAACAGCAACGCACTCGCTCCTCCCTCTGTTGTTAACCTGAGCGCTTACCTCATATTCTATATACGTTGATTACAGAGTATTTATAAGCCACTTAAAAGACCTTATTACGGCGCAAAAATATTATATAACATCAAGATTTGTCAGATAATGTCCATGTTAAGAGGTGGCATTTGGTTTAGCGCTAAATGTCCAGGAAAATGTAAAAATCAGTGCACAAATGTGACCAGGACGAGGTAGATATAAAGGAGGAAGCTGCATCAGAGATGATTTCACGCGTTTATCAACGGACAAACGACGATTCTAGGTAGAGAGATCCTTTACCATGGCATGTACGTTGACAGTTGGTCTTTCTCTGCTATTTACTTTTAATATCAACTGATTATTTCATTCGGCACCATAAAGTATAAGCGCACCTGTTTTCAAGGCATCGTTTCAACGTAATATCGACATTTAACTTCCTTGAATTGTACTTAAGCTTCTCGCACTACTTAAGAAACACAGGTCAACATTGTACTTCCACGTTTGAGAAAGTACTGTAATAGTCATATAGGATATATCTAAAAAATGACAAAGATCTCCCAAGTTTCAATATATACTAGTTTTAAATCGAATTGCTACTAATCTGTAAGTCCAGTTATTATTTGGTACAGACTCCAGCAAGAAATGAAAATGAAAATACTGGAAAGATCACGAGTTCTTTTCATTGTGGCTCTCTACAATACCTATACAGTGTGTGTGTGTGTGTGTGTGTGTGTGTGTGTGTGTGTGTGTGTGTGTGTGTGTGTGTGTGTGTGAATTACAATATTTAATACATTACTACTAAACAAAAACAAAAAAACAATCACCTTTGTTTAAAGTTAATAGTAATTAAGTTACTTGTGTCAGAGTAACTGTGTCAGATTAAATAATGCCATGTTAAATGTTATTAAAGGTATAATTGTGTGTGCCAAGTTTTGCACTCAGGTTACTTTAAAGAGTTAATTGTGCCATATTAAACCAAATTTTGTAATATATAATTATATCCAAATTATTATGTCCAAGAATAATTATAACAAATTACTTATGTCAAATTACTTATGTCCAAAATTACCTTTGCCAAATTCACTATGTCAAATAATTATACCAAATTGCATGTCATATTATTATACCAAGTTACTTATGTCATATTATTATCAGAGTTATCAGAATAATTATGTCAGGTATTATACCAAATTACTTGTATCATATTAATTGTGTTAAATTAATTATGTCAAATTAAATACCTAACAAATTGATGTCAAAATTAGTATGTAAATTAGCATGCAAATTGCCAATATCATATTATTATGTCAAGTTAACAGCCAAGTTAAATTACTAAACAAGTTACTGTATCAAATTAATTATACCAAGTTATACCAAATTACTGTATCATATTAATAGAATATTAAATTACTTATGTCAAATTAATATGTCCAAATATAATATCCAAATTATTATAACAAATTACTATACCAAATTACTTAATAACATATTAATATGTCAAATTATTATGCCAAATTACATGCCAAATTAAATATCCCAGAATTAAATGCCAAATTTACATGTGTCATGTATAATTAAATATGTCAGAATAATTATGTCAGAATAATTATGCCAGAGATAATTATCCAAATTAATTAAACCAGGTTACTGCCATCATATTAATAGTAATCAAGTTAGTGTCAATGTTACCATTGTCCCAAGTTAAGTGTGTCCAGATTAAGTGTGTCCACGTTAACAAGTCCAGATTACTAGTCACTTTACAAGAGCCGTCACCAATACATTGAACATTATACGCACATGACTTGGTTCTCTGTCGTGATAAATCATATGCTTTTAACACTATAAATTCAGTCAGGTTTACCACGAAATTTTTAAAATTTCACAATTCAATACTACGACTTTTTTTTTTCCCGATATATGTTATTAAAATAAATCTTAATTTCATTTAAAATCTATTTTGACATAAAAGCTATAACATTGTTTTTATATATTGATCGAACAGGTTTGTGGCGATGGTGAGTGGTAACTGGGGTATACAGGATGGTGGTGTTGCATGTGTAAAGGGATGATAATTGATGGCAGGTGTACAGGGATGGTGAGTGTTAGAAAATGTAAGGAAATGGTGGTGCTGGCAGGCGGCAAGGGATAATTGGTGATGGCAGGTGTACAGGGATGGTGGTGCTGGCAGGTGTACAGGGATAGTGGTGTTGGCAGGTACAGGGATGATGGTGTTGCAGGTGTACAGGGATGGTGGTGTTGGCAGGTGTACAGGGATGATGGTGCTGCCAAATGTAGAGTGCAGTGATGGTGGTGCTGGCAGGCACCAGGGAATAGTGGTGTTAGCAGGTGTACAGGATGGTGTTGGCAGGGTAACACGGATAGTGCAGCTTGGTGTACAGGATGATGGTGTTGGCAGGTGTAGAGGATGGTGAATTGTTGGCAGGTGTACAGGGATAGTGGTGTTGGCAAACAGAGATGCAAAGATGGTGGTGCTGGCAGGCGTACAGGGGATAGTGGTGTTAGCGGTGTACAAGGGATGGTGAGTGTTGGCAGGTGTACAGGGATAGTGGTGTTGAGGTGTACAGGATGATGGTGCTGGCAGGTGTAGAGGATGGTGGTGTTGGCAGGTGTAGGGATGGTGGTGTTGTGCAAATGAGAATGCAGAGATAGTGGTGCTGGCAGGCGTACAGGATGATGAAATAAGCAGATGTACAGTGATGATGATGGCAGGTGTATTGATAGTAGTGTTGGCAGGTGTAAACATGGTGATGATGGCAGGTATACAGTGATAGTGATGTTGGCGAGTGATGCAGTGAGGGTGTCGGTAGGTGCACAGTGATGAGTAGTGCTGACACAACAGCCCCATACACAATATTATATATACAGAATATCAACAAGATAATACTCTACAAACACACACTACCAGCACAGCTGTACAACCAGGAGAACACCAACTTGATGAGTCAATGGTCGGAAAGACATTATGACTAGGTCCAGACAATGTGTTCTTCCATTCGCAATATTGTCCACGTGAATATTGTTGTGCTATACAACTAAGTACTGACAGGAATAAATAGTAATACTCAAAAGTAACAGCGGAGAAAAAAAAATCGATAAATGCTCATGTTCAGTATATGAATGGAGAATACAACGTTATCTTATACTCGATATAATATAAAGGTAACGAAACTGTTGTAAGATTGCAGGCAGACCTTTAGTGTGTAATTTTGATGAAATTTGAATTAAATAATGCAGAATATACCAGCTGCTGATATAAGTACCCTACTATGTGTTGGCAACAGCATTATCATAAAAGACTAATTACTCGAAATGTTAACTACATTATCTATATGGTATCTCAAGCTCGAAGATTCTGCGCAGTTCTGCTAATGTTGGTCGATCTCCAGCCAACTCTCTGGAATGATATTCCAAGTGTTTGATAGTTCTCACCAACCTGCAAAACCGCTGGTAATTAGCAATGTTGCTAATGCTTCAGTTCTTCACCGAAGCAAATGTCGATCTAAAAACCAGTGATGCAATAGTTGCCTTGTTATTAATGATTCGAACAGTACTGCAAATATCGTTTTCTCTTTATATTAACGGTACTCGTCCATTACTGCTGACATCGCCACAATTACCAGTATATTAGAACTCCTGTTTCTATACAGCCAGGAAAATGTCAGGTTTTTTTCGTGTCAGTGAGATTCTAAGTTTCAACAACAAAATTATATTCTTACAACCAAAGATGAATTTGTACAGCAATGCTGCTAGTAATAGTAGTCCCTAATAACACTTATATATATAGTATTTACGACTTTCATTACAGTACCATGCAAACTTTGTTCTCTTAAGTAGCAATATAGAACAAAATATTTTACATATTAACAAGAAGTCAGGCTGTGAATGCCATACATGAGGCCCATTAAGTGAATATTACACAAATATTTTGTTATAGCTCCAGGAAAACACATACTCTAATCTAAACTCTGCCAAACACCTATACGAAAACTGAAAGATCTACAGTATATTTACAAACAAAGTCAGTACAACAGACCAGCCACCGCGCTATATGGAAAATTTTACATACAATTCGCCACTCGCTGAACACGCTGGTTAGCCTTTGAGTCAGCGAATGGTAAGCTGGATTGCAACACATTCCTAGCAGTCATAGACACAAGATGCCCGTGGTTTTAAAGGCAGGTTGCCTTAGAGTTTTGGAATACTACTTATAGCCGTTACAAAACTCAAACTCAGTTATGCAACGAGGAATGACCACTCGACAAACGGTAAGGTCTTGGCCTTCCTCGCTTTTCAGAATTTGCGTTGCTTTGTTTGATATAATTTCTTGCACGTTTATCCAGTAGTATACCGCAAGCCCTCCAACAACGCCATCACAGAAACCTGATTTTAATACACAATAAGTAGTATGGGAGCTTGAACGAACCACTTCCATATACCTGGATAGGTATAAAATTCCCATCTTTAAACCTAAAAAATGAGAGGATGAAGTGTTTGTGCTAAACATACAAGATTCACTTCTTCACATGTTATAGACTGGTCTTCACCATAGATGCATTTCCAACTCTTCTATTCTCTTCCAGGTAGTCTCTGGCGAGAATAAAGGCTTGAGGCATCCCATTCTCATTGATCATATATCGCCCTTGAACAACCAAGGACAAACACAACACAAGCAAAATTGATATCACTCTTGTGAGATCATATAATGAGGCTGAGGAGGAAGGAACATTAAAACATATGTCCTGATGACTGTCTGGCCTGTGAATCATCAAGAGATGATAA
>NW_024751201.1:0-11636 GCF_018991925.1 Homarus americanus
CGATCAGGGGACTTTTGTTACACTCGATCAGGGGACTTTCTTATACTCGACCAGGGGCCTTTGTTATACTCGATTAGGGAACTTTGTTATACTCTATAAGGGAACTTTGTTAAACTCGATAAGGGGAATTTGTTATACTCGATAAGGGGACTTTGATAGACTCGAACAGGGGACTTTGTTATACTCGACCAGGGGACTTTGTTATACTCGATTAGGCGGCTTCGTTATACTCGGTCAGGGGACTTTCTTATACTCGATTAGAGGCCTTTTTTGGATTCGACCACGGGACTTTGTTATACTCGGGCATTGGGCTTTGTTATACTCGATCAGGGGACTTTGTTATACTCGATGAGGAGGCTTTGTTATATTCGATCAGGGGACTTTGCTATGCTCGACCAGGGGACATTGTTATACTCGATCAGGAGACTTTGTTATACTCGACCAGGGATCTTTTTTATACTTGACCAATGGAATTTGTTTTACTCGATGAGGGGCCTTTGTTATACTCGATGAGGGAACTTTGTTATACTCGACCAGGGGATTTTGTTATACTCACGATCAGGGGACTTTTTATACTCGACCAGGGACTTTATTGCTCTTAATCAGGAGATATATTACTTTTCGATCAGGGGACTTTGTTATATACTCAACCAGGGGACTTTGTTATACTCTGTCAGGGGACTTTGTTATACTCAACAGGGGACTTTGTTATATAATCAGAGATATGATATTTTACTCGATCAGGGACTTTTGTTATACTCAACGGGGGTTTTGTTATACTCTATCTGAGGCTTTGTCATACTCGACAGAGGACTTTGTTATACTTTCGATCCCAGGGATATGTTATACTGGTCGAGACTGTTATACCCGATCAGAGGACTTTAAACGCTCGATCAGAGGATATGTTTTACTCGATCAGGGGACTTTGTTATATGCAATCAGGAGACTTTGTTATACTCGATTAGGGGCCTTTGTTATACTCGATGAGGGGGCTTCAGTATACTCGACCAGGGGGACTTTTAAATACTTGATCAGGGGACTTTGTTATACTTGACCAGGGGACTTTTTTATACTTGATCAAGGGACTTTGTCTTACTCGACCAGAGGCCTTTGTTATACTCGATCGGGGACTTTGTTATACTCGATGAGTGGACTTTACTGTATTTGACCAATGGACTTTGCTATACTCGATGAGGGGCCTTTGTTATACTCGATCAGGGTACTTTGTTATACTCGACCAAAGGACTTTGTTATACTCGATCAGGTGATATGTTATACTCGATCAGGGGACTTTGCTATACTCGATCAGAGGACTTTGTTATACTCGTTTAGGGGGCTTTTTTATACTCGATCAGGGGACTTTGTTATACTCGATCAGGGGACTTTGTCTTACTCGATGAGGGCCCTTTGCTATACTTGACCGGGGGACTTTGTTATAAACGATCAGGGGACTTTGGTCTGCTCGATCTAGGGACTTTATTATACTGGGCCAGGGAACTTTTTTATACTCGATCAGGGGACTTTGTTACACTGGACCAGGGGACATCTTTATACTCGATTAGGGGACTTTGTTATACTCGATCAGGGGACTTTTGTTACACTCGATGAGGGGACTTTGTTATACTCGACCAGGGTCCTTTGTTATACTCAATTAGGGGACTTTGTTATACTCGATAAGGGAACTTTGTTAAACTCGATAAGGGGAATGTGTTATACTCGATAAGGGGACTTTGATAGACTCGAACAGGGGACATTGTTATACTCGACCAAGCGACTTTGTTATACTCGATTAGGTGGCTTTGTTATACTCGATCAGAGGACTTTCTTATACTCGATTAGAGGCCTTTTTTAGACTCGACCAGGGGACTTTGTTATACTCGAGCATTGGGCATTGTTATAATCGATCAAGGGACTTTGTTATACTCGATCAGGAGGCTTTGTTATACTCGATCAGGGGACTTTGCTATACTCGACCAGGGGACATTGTTATACTCGATCAGGGGACTTTGTTATACTCGACCAGGGATCTTTTTTAAACTTGACCAATGGACTTTGTTATACTCGATGAGGGGCCTTTGTTATACTCGATGAGGGGGACTTTGTTATAATCGAACATGGGATTTTGTTATACTCGATCAGGGGACTTATTTTTTACTCGAACAGAGGACTTTGTTATACTCAATCAGGAGATATGTTATACTCGATCAGGGAACTTTGTTATACTCAACCAGGGGACTTTGTTATACTCTATCAGGGGACTTTGTCATACTCGACCAGAGGACTTTGTTATAATCGATCAGAGGATATGTTATACTCGATCAGGGGACTTTGTTATAATCGATCAGGGGACTTTGTTATACTCGATCAGAGGATATGTTATACTCGATCAGGGAACTTTGTTATATGCGATCAGGAGACTTTGTTATACTCGATGAGGGGGTTTATTATACTCGACCACGGGGCTTTGCTATAGTCGACCAGGGGACTTTGTTATACTCGATTAGGGGACTTTGTTATACTCAACCAGGGTACTTTTTTATACTTGATCAGGGGACTTTGTCTTACTCGACCAGAGGCCTTTGTTATACTCGATCGGGGGATTTTGTTATACTCGATGAGTGGACTTTACTATATTTGACCAATGGACTTTGCTATACTCGATGAAGCCTTATTTCCTCGATCAGGGGACTTTATTTATATACTCGACCAGAGGACTTTGTTATACTCGATCAAGTGATATGTTATACTCGATCAGGGGAATTTGTTATACTCGATCAGAGGACTTTGTTATACTCGACGATGGGTTTTTTTTATACTCGATTAGAAAACTTTGTTATACTCGACCAGGAGACTTTGTGATACTCGATCAGGGGACTTTGTTATACTCCACCAGGGACTTTGTTATATTCGATCAGGGGATATGTAATACTCGATCAGGGGACTTTGTAATATTGATCAAGGATCTTTATTTATACTCGTCCAGGGGCTGTTATACTCGATCAGGGACTTTTTATATTACGATCAGGGGACTTTTGTCTTACTCGATCAGGCTGCTCAAACAGGACTTTGTTTTACTCTATCAAATGACTGTGTTATACTGGATCTAGGGACTTTGTTATGCTCGATCAGGGTTCTTTGTTATTCTTGATGAGGGGACTTTGTTATACTCGATCAGGGGACTTTGTTATACTCGATCGGGGGACTTTGTTATACTCGATGAGGGCCTTTGTTATACTCGATCAGAGGACTTTATTTATAATCGACCAGGGGACTTTGTTATACTCTATCAGGGGACTTTGTCATACTCGTAGAGGACTTTGTTATACTCGATCAGAGGAATATTATACTCGATCGGGGGACTTTGTTTTTTTATAAAATCAGGGGACTTTGTACCCTCTCGATTAAGGGACTTTTGTTATACTCGACCAGGGAACTTTTTTATACATGAGCAATGGACTTTGTTATACTCAATGAGGGGCCTTTGTTATACTCGATCAGGGGACTTGGTTATACACGACCAGGGGACTTTGTTATACGCGATCAGGGATCTTTTTTATTCTAGACCAGTGGACTTTGTTATACTCGATCAGGGGATATGTTATACTCGATCAGGGGACTTTGTTGTACTCAACCAGAGGACTTTGTTATACTCCATCAGGGGACTTTGTTATCCTCAATCAGGGGACTCATTTATACTCGATTAGGAGCCTTTGTTATACTCGATGAGGGGGCTTTGTTATACTCGGCCAGGGACTTTGTTATATATATTCGTTAAAGGGACTTTGTTATACTCGAACCAGGGGACTTTATACTTGACCAATGGACTTTGTTCTACTCAATGAGGGGCCTTTGTTATACTCGATCCAGACTTTTTACCTCGACCAGAGGACTTTGTTATACTCATCAGAGACCTCTTTATACTCGATCAGGACTTTGTTATATAACAGAGACTTTGTTACTGCACCTCATTCAGGGAACTTTGTTTTTACTCGATTAGGGGCCTTTGTTGCACTGCTTTTATGAGGTTTTTGTTACCTCGACTGAGGGACTTTGTTATACTTGATTAGAGACTTTGTTATACTCAATTAGGGACTTTGTTACTACTTGATCTGAAGACTTTGTATATATTGAGGCCTTTGTTATGTACTTTCGATTAGAAAACTTTGTTATTCTCAATGAGGACTTTGTTATACTCCACCAGGAACCTTTATTTATACTCGATCGCGGGTATATGTTATACTCGATCAGGGGACTTTGTTATACTCGGGAGAGGGGACTTTGTTATACTCGTCCAGGGGGCTTTGTTATACTAGGATCAAAGGACTTTGTTATACTCGATGAGGGGACTTTGTCTTACTCGATCAGGGCCCTTTGTTATACTCGACCAGAGGACTTTGTTATAATCGATTAGGGGACTTTGATATGCTCGATCTGGGCACTTTGTTAAACTGGGCCAGGAGACGTTGTTATACTCGATCAGAGGATATGTTATACTCGATCAGGGGACTTTGTTATACTGGACCAGGGGACTTTGTTATACTCATCCAGGGGGTTTTGTTATACTCGTTCAGAGGACTTTGTTATACTCGATCAGATGACTTTGTCTTACTCGATCACGGCCGTTTGCTATACTCGACCGGGGGACTTTGTTATAATCGATCAGTGGACTTTGGTATGCTCGATCTAGGGACTTTATTATACTGGGCAAGCGGACTTTTTTATATTCGATCAGGGGACTTTGTTACTCTGGACCAGGGGACATTTTTATACTCGATTAGGGGACTGTGAAATACTCGACCAGGGGGCTTTGTTATACTGGACCAGGGGACTTTTTTATACTCGATCAGGGGACTCTGTCATATTCGACCAGAGGATTTTGTTATACTCGATCAGGGGATATGTTATCCTCGAACAGAGGACTTTGCTATACTCGATCAGGGGACTTTGTTATACTTGATTAGGGGACTTTGTTATACTCGATCAGGGGACTTTGTTATACTTGATCAGAGGACTTTGTTATACTCGACAAGGGGCCTTTGTTATGCTCGATTAGAAAACTTTGTTATACTCGACCAGGGGATTTTGTTATACTCCACCAGGGACTTTGTTATACTCGATCAGGGGATATGTTATACTCGACCTCGGGACTTTGTTATACTCGATTAGGGGGCTTTGTTATACTCGATCAGGGGACTTTCTTATAATCGATGAGGGGCCTTTGTTATACTCGATCAGGGGCCTTTGTTATACTAGATCAGGGGACTTTGTTATACTCGATTTGACGCCTTTTTTGGACTCAATCAGGGAACTTTGTTATACTCGAACAGGGGGCTTTGGCATACTCGATCAGGGGATTTTGTTATACTCGATCAGGGGACTTTGTTATACTCGATCAGGAGGCTTTGTTATACTCGATAAGGGGACTTTGCTATACTCGACCAGGGGACTTCGTTATACTCGAACAGGGGGCTTTGTTATACTCGATTAGGGGACTTTGTTATACTCGATCAGGAGGCTTTGTTATACTCCATCAGGGGACTTTGCTATACTCGAAAAGGGGACATTGTTATACTCGATTAGGGGATTTTGTTATACTCGACCAGGGAACATTTTTATACTTGACCAATGGAGTTTGTTATACTCGATGAGGGACCTTTGTTATACTCGACCAAGGGACTTTGCTATAGTCGACCAGGGGACTTTGTTATACTCGATTAAGGGACTTTGTTATACTCGACCAGGGACTTTGTTATACTCGATTAGATGACTTTGTTATACTCGATTAGGGCACTTTGTTATACTCGATGAGGAGGCTTTGTTATACTTGACCAGGGGACTTTGCTATAGTCGACCAGGGGACTTTGTTATACTCGATAAGGGGACTTTGTTATACTCGACCAGAGGACTTTGTTATACTCGTCTAGGGGGCTTTTTTATACTCGATCAGGGACTTTGTTATACTCGATCAGGGGACTTTGTCTTACTCGATCAGGGCCCTTTGCTATACTCGACCGGGGGACTTTGTTATAAACGATCAGGGGACTTTGGTATGCTCGATCTAGGGACTTTATTATACTGGGCCAGGGAACTTTTTTTTACTCGATCAGGGGACTTTGTTACACTGGACCAGGGGACATTTTTATACTCGATCAGGGGACTTTGCTATACTCGATCAGGGGACTTTTGTTACACTCGATGAGGGGACTTTGTTATACTCGACCAGGGTCCTTTGTTATACTCGATTAGGGGACTTTGTTATACTCGATAAGGGAACTTTGTTAAACTCGATAAGGGGAATTTGTTATACTCCATAAGGGGACTTTGATAGACTCGAACAGGGGGCTTTGTTATACTCGACCAGGGGACTTTGTTATACTCGATTAGGGGACTTTGTTAGACTCGAACAGGGGACTTTGTTATACTCGACCAGGGGACTTTGTTATACTCGATTAGGTGGCTTTGTTATACTCGATCAGGGGACTTTCTTATACTCGATTAGAGGCCTTTTTTGGACTCGACAAGGGGACTTTGTTATATTCGAGCATTGGGCTTTGTTATACTCGATCATGGGACTTTGTTATACTCGATCAGGAGGCTTTGTTATACTCGATCAGGGGACTTTGCTATACTCGACCAGGGGACATTGTTATAAACGATTAGGGGACTTTGTTATACTCGACCAGGGATCTTTTTTATACTTGACCAATGGACTTTGTTATACTCGATGAGGGGCCTTTGTTATACTCGATGAGGGGGCTTTGTTATAATCCACCATGGGATTTTGTTATACTCGATCAGGGGACTTTGTTATACTCAACCAGGGGACTTTGTTATACTCTATCAGGGGACTTTGTCATACTCGACCAGAGGACTTTGCTATACTCGATTAGGGAACTTTGGTATGCTCGATCTAGGGACTTTGTTATACTGGGCCAGGGAACTTTTTTATACTCGATTAGGGGACTTTGTTACACTTGACCAGGGGACATTTTTATACTCGATCAGGGGACTTTGTTATTCTTGATCAGGGGACTTTTGTTACACTCGATCAGGGATCTTTCTTATACTCAACCAGGGACTTTCTTATATTTGATCAGGGGATATGTAATACTTGATCAGGGGACTTTGTTATACACGATCAGGGGTCTTTGTTATACTCGTCGAGGGGGCTTTGTTATACTCGATCAGGGGACTTTGTTATACTCGATCAGGGGACTTTGTCTCATTCTTGGCAGGGCCTTTGTTATACTCGACCTGGGGACTTTGTTATAATCGATCAGGGGACTTTGTTACGCTCGATCTGGGGACTTTGTTATACTGGGCCAGGCGACTTTGTAATTCTCGATCAGGGGATATGTTATACTCGATCAGGGGACTTTGTTATACTGGACCAGGGGACTTTATTATACTCGATCATAGGACTTTGTTATACTCGATCAGGGAACTTTGTTATACTCGTCCAGGGGGCTTTGTTATACTCGATTAGGGGACTTTGTTATACTCGATCAGGGGACTTTGTCTTACTCGATCAGGGCCCTTTGCTATTCTCGACCAGGGGACTTTGTTATAATCGATCAGGGGACATTGTTTTGCTCGATCTGGGACTTTGTTATACTCGATCAGTGGACTTTCCTATATTTGACCAATGGACTTTGCTAAACTCGATGAGGGGCCTTGGTTATACTCGATCAGGGGACTTTGTTATACTCGACCAGGGGACTTTGTTATACTCGATCAGGGGACTTTGTCATACTCGGCCAGAGGACTTTGTTATACTCGATCAGAGGATATGTTATACTCGATCATGCGACTTTGTTAAACTCGATCAGGGGACTTGGTTATACTTGATTAGGGGACTTTGTTATACTCGATCAGGGGACTTTGTTACACTGAACCAGGGGACATTTTTATGCTCGATTAGGGGACTTTGTTATTCTCGATCAGGGGACTTTTGTTACACTCGATCAGGGAACTTTGTCATACTCGACCAGGGGCCTTTGTTATACTCGATTAGGGGACTTTGTTATACTCGATTAGGGGACTTTGTTATACTCGATAAGGGGAATTTGTTATACTCGATAAAGGGACTTTGTTAGACTCGAACAGGGGACTTTGTTATACTCTATCAGGGGACTTTGTTATACTCGATCAGGAGGCTTTGTTATACTCGATGAGGGGACTTTGCTATACTCGACCAGGGGACTTCGTTATACTCGAACAGGGGGCTTTGTTATACTCGATTAGGGGACTTTGACATATACTCGATCAGGGCTTTAAATCGCACTCTCAGGGGACTTTGCTATACTCCAAAGGGGCTTTGTTATACCGATTAGGGACTTTGTTGCTCTCTGACAGGGGAACTTTTTTACACTTGACCAATGGAGTTTGTTATACTCGATGAGGGGCCTTTGTTATACTCGACCAGGGGACTTTGCTATAGTCAACCAGGGGACTTTGTTATACTCGATTAAGGGACTTTGTTATACTCGACCAGGATCTTTGTTATACTCGATTAGGGGACTTTGTTATACTCGATTAGAGGACTTTGTTATACTCGATGAGGAGGATTTGTTATACTCGACCAGGGGACTTTGCTATAGTCGACCAGGGGACTTTGTTATACTCGATTAGGGGACTTTTTTATACTCGACCAGACGACTTTGTTATACTCGTCTAGGGGGCTTTTTTATACTCGATCATGGGACTTTGTTATACTCGATCAGGGGACTTTGTCTTACTCGATCAGGGCCCTTTGCTCTACTCGACCGGGGGACTTTGTTATAAACGATCAGGGGACTATGGTATGCTCGATCTAGGGACTTTATTATACTGGGCCAGGGAACTTTTTTATACTCGATCAGGGCACTTTGTTACACTGGACCAGGGGACATTTTTATACTCGATCAGGGGACTTTGTTATACTCGATCAGGGGACTTTTGTTACACTCGATGAGGGGACTTTGTTATACTCGACCAGGGGCCTTTGTTATACTCTATTAGGGGACTTTGTTATACTCGATTAGGGGACTTTGTTATACTTGATCAGAGGACTTTGTTATACTCGGTGAGGGGCCTTTGTTATACTCGATGAGGGGACTTTGCTATACTCGACCAGGGGACTTTGTTATACTCCACCAGGGACTTTTTTATACTCGATCAGGGGATATGTTTTACTCGATAAGGGGACTTTGTTATACTCGGTTCAGGGGACTTTGTTATATTCGTCCAGGGGGCTTTGTTATACTAGGAACAGGGGACTTTGTTATGCTCGATCAGGGGACTTTGTCTTATTCGATCGGGCCCCTTTGTTATACTCGACCAGGGGACTTTGTTATAATCGATTAGGGGACTTTGTTATGCTCGATCGGGGATTCTTTGTTAAACTGGTCCTGGAGACGTTGTTATACTCTATCAGGGGATATGTTATACTTGATCAGGGGACTTTGTTATACTGGACCAGGGGACTTTGTTATACTCGATTAGGGGACTTTGTTATACTCGATGAGGGAACTTTGTTATACTCGTCTAGGGGGCTTTGTTATACTCGATCAGGGGACTTTGCTATACTCGATCAGTGAACTTTGGTATGCTCGATCTAGGGACTTTGTTATACTGGGCCAGGGAACTTTTTTATACTCGATCAGGGGACTTTGTTACACTGGACCAGGGGACATTTTTATACTCGATCAGGGGACTTTGTTATTCTTGATCAGGGGACTTTTAATACACTCGATCAGGGGACTTTCTTATACTCCACCAGGGACTTTCTTATATTTGATCAGGGGATATGTAATACTCGATCAGGGGACTTTGTTATACACGATCAGGGGTCTTTGTTATACTCGTCCAGGGGGCTTTGTTATACTCGATCAGGGGACTTTGTTATACTCGATCAGGGGACTTTGACTCATTCTTGGCAGGGCCTTTGTTATAATCGACCTGGGGACTTTGTTACGCTCGATCTGGGGTTTTTGTTATACTGGGCCAGGCGACTTTGTAATTCTCGATCAGGGGATATGTTATACTCGATCAGGGGACTTTGTTATACTGGACCAGGGGACTTTATTATACTCGATCATAGGACTTTGTTATACTCGATCAGGGAACTTTGTTATACTCGTCCAGGGGGCTTGTTATACTCGATTAGGGGACTTTGTTATACTCGATCAGGGGACTTTGTCTTACTCGATCAGGGCCCTTTGCTATTCTCGACCAGGGGACTTTGTTATAATCGATCAGGGGACATTGTTATGCTCGATCTGGGACTTTGTTATACTCGATCAGTGGACTTTCCTATATTTAACCAATGGACTTTGCTAAACTCGATGAGGGGCCTTGGTTATACTCGATCAGGGGACTTTGTTATACTCGACCAGGGGACTTTGTTATACTCGATCAGTGGACTTTGTCATACTCGGCCAGAGGACTTTGTTATACTCGATCAGAGGATATGTTATACTCGATCAGGCGACTTTGTTTAACTCGATCAGGGGACTTTGTTATGCTTGATTAGGGGACTTTGTTATACTCGATCAGGGGACCTTGTTACACTGAACCAGGGGACATTTTTATGCTCGATTAGGGGACTTTGTTATTCTCGATCAGGGGACTTTTGTTACACTAGATCAGGGAACTTTGTTATACTCGACCAGGGGCCTTTGTTATACTCGATTAGGGGACTTTGTTATACTCGATAAGGGGACTTTGTTATACTCGATAAGGTGAATTTGTTATATTCGATAAGGGGACTTTGTTAGACTCGAACAGGGGACTTTGTTATACTCGATCAGGGGACTTTGTTATACTCGATCAGGAGGCTTTGTTACACTCGATGATGGGACTTTGCTATACTCGACCAGGGGACTTCGTTATACTCGAACAGGGGGCTTTGTTATACTCGATTAGGGGACTTTGTTATACTCGATCAGGAGGCTTTGTCATACTCCATCAGGGGACTTTGCTATACTCGAAAAGGGGACTTTGTTATAATCGATTAGGGGACTTTGTTATACTCGACCAGGGAACTTTTTTATACTTGACCAATGGAGTTTGTTATACTCGATGAGGGGCCTTTGTTATACTCGACCAGGGGACTTTGCTGCCGTCGACCAGGGACTTTGTTATACTCGTTAAGACTTTTGTTATACTCGACCAGGGTCCTGACTATCTACTCGATTAGGGGACTTTGTTATACTTGATTAGGGGACTTTGTTATACTCGATGAGGAGGCATTATTATACTCGATCAGGGGACTTTGCTATAGTCGACCAGGGGACTTTGTTATACTCGATTAGGGGACTTTGTTATACTCGATTAGGGGACTTTGTTATACTCGACCAGAGGACTTTGTTATACTCGTCTAGGGGGCTTTTTTATACTCGATCAGGGGACTTTGTTATACTCGATCAGGGGACTTTGTCTTACTCGATCAGGGCCCTTTGCTATACTCGACCTGGGGACTTTGTTATAAACGATCAGGGGACTTTGGTATGCTCGATCTAGGGACTTTATTATACTGGGCCAGGGAACTTTTTTATACTCGATCAGGGGACTTTGTTACACTGGACCAGGGGACATTTTTATACTCGATCAGGGGATTTTGTTATACTCGATCAGGGGACTTTTGTTACACTCGA
>NW_024751202.1:0-17286 GCF_018991925.1 Homarus americanus
CCCAACCCAACCCAACCCTATCCTACCCTCAACTTCACCACAGTACACAAAGTCATTCTTGGTATCAGAGTGACGCATAAACACCCTGTATCGCCTAAGACACATTTGAATCGGATGGTTCGTTGACGGTTTTATTTCTTCGGTATAAACCAGTGAAGCAATTAGTTCGTGGGAACAGCGAGTCAAAATACTTCACATCAGCTTCGTTTACGACCTCCAGCTGATATTTACTTCTGTTGTCTATATCAATCACATTTTATAATGAAAACAAAAATATAATTAGTGTCACGTGCCTGTGGCGCTTGAGATCTCGCATAGCTTGAGGCATCTGTTCACGCTTCCATTTCACACAAGCTACTATTAATTTGTTAATTGTACTTATTATATTATTATTGTTCTTAGTTACTTAGGTTAATTGTATATTTATGTATGTAATTTATATGCATCATTGTCTTACTCTGTAAGTCAACTCAAGAGTAATATTAATTAATTATATAAAATATCCAGCAAATGTCTAGATCACGTGATTATGGGACGCGCTCTCAGCGGCGTACCCAAAAATTCCCAGTAGCGAAAATCCGTGGCATAGGTTAGACGTGTCTATTCGTTCTCTAGCCTTGACCTTTGTCTAGTGCTTTATCAAGTCTTCTGCAATGCCCTAGGGGTATCAGGTATTAGTGACACGTTTAGTTAGGCCTAGGAAGGGATCCTGGTGGTAAGGTATCTCCTGTTTGGTAGGGATAATCATTTTGTATTGATTGTTGTATATATATATTTCGTATGTCTTGTGTAATATAGTAATGTTAAGTAATATTTGTTTGGTCTAACACCTTACAGTATAGTTTCGCCCTTCCGGCATCACTCTTATTTTATTATACAATTACTTATTCACTTAAATTCATGTTTGCTAATCATTACTCCCTTTAAAACATAAATTGAATTAATTAATTATCTTCCCTTTTGGAATTCACTTATTTCAACTGTTCTTACTTTTTCAAGTACATTTAGTTGAGTAGGTATTTGGTGGAGATAATTATTGCCGTGTTCCCTATTTGTACCTTTGTTTGTTAATAACTTGGGGTAGGATTCACTCCCCAAGTATAAAGGATATTGGGATCGCGACATTAGTTACTTATAAATGAAAATAAATCATACTTAGATACTGAGGAGTGGGGAAAAAAGATACTTAAGATACTTAAAAATGAAAACACTCTTTGATACTTAAATTAGGACAAAATAAACGGACATATAGATTTAACTATGAGCGGTGGATATTACGACATGTACCGGCTATCAATACAGAGGCGCTATTTAGCCGTGAAGTTCTCTCAGAAACCCAACAAGACAATATGTGGTCACGTAAAAATTTCAGGTTAATTTTTAACACCATCCGTCATTTTAAACCTTGGCACCTGTAGATTAAGAAAATATATGGTGATATTTTTTTCTGATGGGATAAAGGTCGTATTTATCCAGAGAAGTAAGAGAGGAAAAAAATCACTTGAGAGGCATGACGCACAGAGTGTCTAAGGTGATAAAAGATCATATACTACCATTTGGGTTTTCTAATTAAGTTCATTACATAAAATATCAAACTCATAAAGATTACAAAAGAACAGAACATCATGAGCTCTCTACAGCTATTGTCAGCCGTCAATATGCTGATGTACAGAAGCTACACAATGTTATTGGTGACTGTAATCCCAGGAAAATGATGCTCTTTTAAACTTGGTAACTGGAGTTGTAATGCCAGAAAATGCCAAATATGACAATCTATGTGCATATGAAGTTGGAAGACAAAATTATGAAAATTTTGTCAAGAAACGTATTGTTGGTCCATTGAGCATCTGGGAAAAGATGTCCAAGGTTAATCTTCTGTCGTGGAAAGCAGCAAATAAGACTTCAACCATCAAATTGCTATCACAAGTTATAGAACTTAAGCAGGACATACAGTATATGCATCACAGAAGGGCAGCACTGTACATGTCAAGTCACCAGACACTGATGTGTTTGGCATATTAAAGCAGCCTCAACTTGGAGAAAATACAAGTATGATAACAGGAACTGGTGAGCGACGACACATTGGGCAGAGAGCCTTACAGGTTTCCATGCCTTCACAGGATCTGACTGCATTAGAAAATTTTTTGGCAAAGGAAAGAAAGCATGTTGGAGCACTTTGATGAAATCTAACACAAAAGTCCTAGATGCATTCAAGATGCTGAGTAGACCAAATGCCCTCCAGCAGACATGTACATTATATTGGTCTAGAGGAATTTGTATTTAAGCTCTACTGTCCACGAATGACTTTCACTAAACTGTCAAAACTTAGATGGCATCTCTTCAAGATAACGCAGGCAGAAGCTGGAGAACTACCAGCGACTGCAGCAACTCTAAAGTATCACATATTGAGAGGAAGGTATCAAGCTCTTCTGTGGTCTTGTGATGCAGACAGTGAAATGCTTTCACAATTAGAGCATGGCTGGAAGATTGACAATGACTGTTTCATACTAGTAATATCAGACCAACCACCAGCTCCAGAAGCAATCATAGAACTTGTTAAATGTGGATGTGGCATCAGGAAATGTGGATCATTGTCATATTCATACAGAAAGAATCAGAAAGAATAGCATGACATGCACCGAGATGTGTAACTGTCAAGCTGATGATGAGAAATGCCTAAACAAGGTGAAGGAATCTGTTGTACACAGAAGACTGATGACGAGGACTGAAGCAATGTCGTAAATAATAACTTGTGACTTGTATACACATGATGTATAACACTACAAACTTTTAATAAATATAAAACGGTGGTTCTAAGCTTTTCAGATAATGGTAATAAATATATGTTTAATTTCCAGTATTTGTCTTTAGCAATTAATTTTACTGACTGCAATCTCTTCTTTACCAGAGACAGGATGGCATATATGAGCAGCCATGTTTGTAACACACTTAAGATATTATAACAGCATTCATAATATATTACGTTAAATTGTAATGATATAATACTACATGTTCATAGGTTATTAGTCATGTTTTAAGTTACTTAGGAGTTAATGGTAATACGCCTGTGGTTCATTACGCCGCTCTTTGATAAAACTTCTTTAATGGCATAAAACTTATAATAAACCGTTCAGAAAAAATTACACCACAGTTCCTTAACATAGTTTATAAGGATTATTACGATGTATGGTGTCAAAAATTAACATGAAATTTTTACGGGATTACTTAAGCTCCTACACTAAAACCTGCCGACCTAACCTAACCTTTTTTACCCACCTCCACCTACTTACCTAACCTGACATAATCTAACCAACCTGACATAATCTAACCTAACCTGACATTATCTAACCTAACCTGATATAATCTAACCTAACCTGACATAATCTAACCTAACCTGACGTAATCTAACCTAACCTGACGTAATCTAACCTAACCTGACGTATTCTAACCTAACCTGACATAATCTAACCTAACCTGACATAATCTAACCTAACCTGACATAATCTAACCTGACCTGACATAATCTAACCTAACCTGACATAATCTAACCTAACCTGACGTAATCTAACCTAACCTGACATAATCGAACCTAACCTGACATAATCGAACCTAACCTCCCCGTCTGACATAAGCTAACCTAATCAAACCTAACTTTCCCACCTACCGACCGTAACCTATCTACTTATTACCTACCTAACCTAACTTAACTTAATCCAACCTGACGTAATCTAACCTAACCTATTGAAACTTAACTTAACCACCTATCTCATCTAACACCACTTTGTAATCTCTTTGCACTACCGCTCACAGGATGAGTATGGGGGGCACAATAAACTAGCCTTTAACTGGCAAAATTAACAAAACTAACCTAACCTAACCCAACCTGACTTTACCTAACCTGATCTGATCTATCCAACTTAAACACCTTAGAATATATAATAAAGCCGCTAGGTTAATTTAGGCTAAATATAGTTGATTCATATTTCGTTTTGACAGAAATTCCCGGCA
Organism: Homarus americanus; assembly: GCF_018991925.1. Taxonomy (NCBI): domain Eukaryota; kingdom Metazoa; phylum Arthropoda; class Malacostraca; order Decapoda; family Nephropidae; genus Homarus; species Homarus americanus. The sequence continues at coordinate 4,009 of NW_024751202.1, forward strand.
AAATAACGTATCTATATTGAGAACCACCGCCATGTTGGTTCCACGTTAACAAGACACGGATACACTACAGAATAAATCCCGCTGCCTGTTTAATCCCCACCACAGTTTACTTTATAATCTTTACTTCACAATCTTCACTACATCTCACTTCACAATCTTCACTACATCTCACTTCGCAATCTTCACTACATCTCACTTCACAATCTTCACTACATCTCACTTCACAATCTTCATTACATCTCACTTCACAATCTTCACTACATCTCACTTCACAATCTTCACTACATCTCACTTCACAATCTTCACTACATCTCACTTCACAATCTTCATTACATCTCACTTCACAATCTTCACTACATCTCACTTCACAATCTTCACTACATCTCACTCACAACTTCACTACATCCCCACTTCACAATCTTCACCACATCCCCACTCACAATCTCACTACATCCTCACCTCACAATCTCACCACATCCACTCACAACTTCACCACATCCCACTCACACCCCACCACATCCCACTCACAACTTCTCTCACCACATCTGACTCACAATCTCACCACATCTGACTCACACCCCACTACATCTCACTTCACAATCTTCACTACATCTCACTTCACAATCTTCACGACATCTCACTTCATAATCTTCACTACATCTCACTTCACAATCTTCACTACATCTCACTTCACAATCTTCACTACATCTCACTTCACAATCTTCACTACATCTCACTTCACAATCTTCACTACATCCCACTTCACAATCTTCACTACATCTCACTTCACAATCTTCACTACATCTCACTTCACAATCTTCAATACATCTTACTTCACAATCTTCACTACATCTCACTTCACAATCTTTCACTACATCTCACTCACAATCTTCACCATATCTCACTTCACAATCTTTACTACATCTCACTTCACAATCTTCACTACATCTCACTTCACAATCTTCACTACATCTCACTTCACAATCTTCACTACATCTCACTTCACAATCATCAATACATCTCACTTCACAATCTTCACTACATCTCACTTAACAATCTTCACCACATCTCACTTCACAATCTTCACTACATCCTTTTTACACTCCCCACAATCTTTTACTACATCTCACTACAATCTCACTCACATCCCCACCCCCCACAATCTCTCACCACATCCCCACCCCCCACACCCCACTTCACATCCCCACTCTCACAACCACGCCACATCTCACTTCACAATCTTCACTACATCTCACTTAACAATCTTCACCACATCTCACTTCACAATCTTCACTACATCTCACTTCACAATCTTCACTACACCTCACTTCACAATCTTCACTACATCTCACTTCACAATCTTCACTAACACCATCCTTCATCACTACATACAACAACATCCATCATCACTACTTATAACACCATCCATCATCATCACTACATATAACACTATCCATCATCACTACATATAAGACGATCCATCATCACTACATATAACACCATCCACCATCACTACATATAGAACCATCCATCACGACATATAACACCATCCAACATCACTACATATAACACCAACCACCATCACTACATATAATATCATCCATCATCACTACATATAACTCCATCCATCATCACTACATATGACACCATCCAGCATCACTACATATAACACCACCCATCATCACTACATATAACATCATGCATCATCACTACATATAACACCATCCATCAACACTACATATAAAGCCAACCTATCATCACTACATATAATATCATCCATCATCACTACATATAACACCATCCAACATCACTACATATAACACCATCCATCATCACTACATATTACATCATCCATCACTACATATAACTCTATCCATCATCACTAAATATAACACCATCCAGCATCACTACATATAACACCAACCATCATCACTACATATAACATCATGCATCATCACTACATATAACACCATCCATCATCACTACATATAAAACCATCCTATCATCACTACATATAACATCATGCATCATCACTACAAATAACACCATCCATCACTACATATAGAGCCATCCTATCATCACTACATATAATATCATCCATCATCACTACATATAACACCATCCAACATCACTACATATAACACCACCCATCATCACTACATATAACATCATCCATCATCACTACATATAACTCTATCCATCATCACTACATATAACACCATCCAGCATCACTACATATAACACCAACCATCATCACTACATATATCATCATGCATCATCACTATATATAACACCATCCATCATCACTACATATATTACCCTCCTATCATCACTACATATAACACCATCCATCATTACTACATATAATGCCATCCTTCATCACTACATATAACACCATCCATCATCACTACATATTATAACACCATCCATCATCTCTACAAACACCAGTCCTCAACACTATAGTGATAAACAGAGCTTCATTTTGTTGTCAATTTTTTTAAATTCCAACCTTATTAAACCGTAATTCTTTCTGTATGGTCAAATTTTGATTTGACCTCAGTGAGAGAGCTGTTAGTGTCAGTACATCACAATGGTGTTCCGACGCACTGTATCGAAGGTGTCTGAGGTGGAGGTGAAGGCTTGCAAGGATTTCGTTGTAGACTTCGACACCAGCTTTGTGGTGGTTGCAACAAACATCTACCCTGGTGTGGCCCCTAAGCAGATTCGACCATTGTTTGAGGAATGTGGACAGATCGACCTATTTGTGATGCCCGTAAAAGACAACAAAAATGAACACTATGGCTTCGCATACATCCGATACTTTGACGAAGCCTCCTGTGATAAGGCTGTTGGACGATTGGATGGTGACAGCATTGGCCGCAGCCGAAAATCAACTAACAAGCTGGAAGTTAACTACTACAGTGCCCATGGTACCTTGAACAACCTTGACCGCCAAGCTGCTGTGTTCATTGTTCTATCCAATGTTGCCGACCAACAACCCGCCTCTATCCTTAAGAAGACCAACGTACGCACTACCGTTGCCAAGTCAGTTACCTTCAATTATGACAATTTGGGCGACATCAGGGAGCGCGAAACTTCCACAGCTACTTACACTCTGTCTGTACCTCCAACCAATGAATCTAACTCAACTGCTGCCATCGAATAAGAAAATGTCACCAATAGTTGTACCTCTGGGAACCTGGAGGGAGGCACCAACCCTGATGAAGGCTCAGTAATATCTACCATGTTATTTAAACACTTATAACACATATAACATCATCCATCATCACTACATATAACACCATCCATCATCACTACATATAACACCATCTATCATCACTACATATAACATCATCCATCATCACTACAGATCGGTAGAGAAGTTTTCGAGATTCTCGTGCGGACACACAAGCAAACACACACACACACACACAAACAGACATACTTCTTTGTTTTATATCGATAGAAAATAGATCATCACTACATATAACACCACCCATCATCACTACATATAACATCATCCATCATCACTACATATAACACCACCCATCATCACTACATATAACATCATCCATCATCACTACATATGACATCATCCATCATCACTACATATAACACCATCCATCATCACTACATATAACATCATCCATCATCACTACATATAACACCATCCATCATCACTACATATAACATCATCCATCATCACTACATATAACACTATCCATCATCACTACATATAACATCATCCATCATCACTACATATAACACCATCCATCATCACTACATATAACACCATCCATCATCACTACAGATCGGTATAGTAGTTTCCGAGATTCTCGTGCGGACACACAAACACACACACAAACAAAAATACATACTTCTTTGTTTTATATATATAGATACAAGAAACAAAAATCTTTAATTATTTATTAATTGTAAGTTTTAAGGTTTCCCTGGAACCATTGGCAGGAAATAAGGACACTTGAACCTTGAAAACTTACTGTCGTCATAATTATTTATAATAAACCTGTCGATGTTTATTTCCGGGTTAAAGTAAAAGCAAGGTTTTGTCTGGACTATTATCATATAGACAGTTGCTGGTTGACGATACTGAAGGCCTATACAGGTGTGTGGTGCTTGTGCTTGGTGATGCTTCGTTTATGAGAGATAATCCCAGGAGTGAACTTTGTTCTGAAAGGACAAACAAAAAAGTCATTAGTTATCGTTGTCTCGGAAGTGTTTATATGTCGGTCACTCTTGTGTTGTCGATGTGTCCACCCCACAGAGTTATTGCGTGAAGTGACACATTAGACTTCAATTAAAGATCCTCTTCTCTCCATATGGAAGCTGTTCACACCTCTTGACAGTATTTGGTCTGACATTTAGTTATAAAGGTCGTTTTTTGTCTAGTTCATCTTCCTATGAAAATTAACAATTCATATCACGTTTTAGAGTTGTATGTTCTTCAAGCCAATTAACACAGTACAGGTAACACCAGAGTCAGGCAGGTACAGTGTTAAGCGTCGTGGTCTACTGCTGTCTTACTGAGTAACGATGATGAAGTAAAGGGGGAAATGACTTTGCCATGAGAGAGGAGAGGAAAGAGAGAAGGAAAGAATAGAAACGGGAAGTAAAGTAGTAGGGAGTAATAGCAGGTGGGCTGTCCACCTAGCTGAGTCGAGGTGATTGGTTGGGGTGGTGGCCATACACAGCACGCTCCTGCTCGCTCAAGGGAGGCTGGGGTGGGGGGAGCTAAGCTAGTTAGGCATTCAGTACTGTATTGTGTGTTAATTTATGTAAGTTAAATGGTGGTGTTATTTTTTCATGTATTGTATAAAATGAGTCTCTTTTTTATATAATAACTCACCTGAAGTGTCGCCCCAGGAAAAGGTAACAGAGACCTTAATGACACAGGTAGATTGTCACTCCTGTAATGCGACGAATCTCACAAGAAGAGAATTACATATATAAGTAGGAAGTATAGAGAGTAGGAATGTAAAGATAGGAAACTTGGTAGCCTGGCCTGGATGTTATTTGCACAGCGTCACTACGCTTATCTTATCTCGTATGTCAATACACATATATCACTTCTTAAAGGGACAACTTGTTAAACACCTCTTGATACAACTATTTATTACTTCACTCAATGACATGGACACATTAATATCACTATTATATCGGGGTACTAACACATTATGCTTTACGTTAACTGACTCTCGGACACACCTGAATGAATACACTTCCCACAGTAGGTAACTCACCCTAGGACGTTCTGACAAGACTCACGTGTACCCTGACGTAGGCCCAGTGAGTGCTGGCTGGGCTGCCTCCTATGGGAGAGTCTGCTTAGCTGGCGACGCCGTGGTCCGGTCGGGAGGTCCCCCTCCCGACCTGGGGAGGGGACGTGCGTGACTCTGCTTAGTGAACCGAGTGACGACCCGAACGGGAGAGAGATGACAGCAACCAGAATGAGAATCAGTATGACCAGGATCAGAATGATAATCGTAATGGAATGCCCGTGGACGGGACTGTAGGGCCTTTATATGGGGTCGGCCCAGCCGGCTTCTGACCTCTAACAATTAACACTGAACTGGTTTGATTTGGATAGTTGTGTGCAGGTGTGGTCCTGGCCAGGTGTCTTGGCTAGGTGCGGTTGTAGGTCACCGGCTCACGTCATTAGCGGGCGAGGTCAAGTCCCTTGGGTCGACCTGAGGTGTGTCAACCCGGAATGTGGTGGTACCACGAGGTCTGTGGTGTACTCGCTGTTATATGTGACATAATTCTGGGCTGTAAGCTTTGGTCTGACAATCAATCATTACACTCCCCTCGCCGCCCAGCGTATCCCACCTGAAGATTAACCATCCCGGCGATACCTGGGGGGGGGCTTAAGTATAATATATACTCTTATATAATAATGTTGATGCTATAATACACTGGCAGTCATAGTACAGTACATGTGTTGCCTTTATTGAGTTGAGTTTTGTATTTTTAGAAAAAGAGAGAGAAATCTGAGCAACATAATATGGAGAGAGAGAGAGAAAGAGAGAGAGAGAGAGAGAGAGAGAGAGAGAGAGAGAGTGTGTGTATTACATTGCCACACCTGATTCCTTCCTGGTGTATATTTTTACCACCTCTGGTACAACTGTGTCTCTTGCCGATCTATTTTGCACTGTCGCTTCCTGCCTTTCATCTTCCACCTTTCATCTTCTCCTTCATCTTCTTCTCCCCATCGTCTTTCTCCTCCATCTTACCCCTTCATCTTCCCTCCCTTCTTCCTCCCTTCCATCTCCCCCATTCATTTCTTCCCCCTTCATCTTCCTTTCCCTTTATTTTACCCCTCCATCTTCCCTCCTTTTACCTTCCTCCTTCGGTCTTCTCCTTTCTTTTCCACCAATCTCCTTACCTTCCACTGCTGTCTTAGTCCATTACTGTTTTAAGAAATTTAGTTTTTTCAAGGATTAAGATATTTTATTCACTTACAATTTTTTTTTGTTTTAATTTCATTTTCTCACTCTTGATTCAAGTGATTCAAGAGATGCAGATAATTTGAAATATCCAGCCCTTATAATGTCTTTAGTGCCTCTTAAACTTGGGTAAATATTATTCCATTAAGTTTATAAACAAATACACGACTCAGACACGTTGGTATTATAATCACAAAGCAAAGATATCGAGAAGTTGTGACGCTTCATCTGTACAACCAGTTGAGAATAAACTTTCCTTCTCTAAAAGTTACAAGAAATGAGGGAGAGTTTCTCGCCAGGGGGCGCAGCGCTGTGAGAGAAGAATTAAATAAGCCTGATTAGCTAAGAAGACGACCAGGGGTAAGAAATGGTCCGTCTTGAGGATGTGGTTCAGGAGGTGAGGTGAAGATATAAACCTCGAAGACGTCATAAAACACAGAGATGACACTATTTCTAACCTTCCCAAGTCTCTGGTGGGTGGCAGGTGATCACCAACATGAAATACACCAACATGAAATACACCAACATGAAATACACCAACATGAAATGCGCCAAAATGAAATAGAAGATGCCAAGTGAGGTTGATTATGACTCAGACAGTAACCATAGCAGGACCTAAAAACAGCTAAGACTGTTCTAAAATGAGAACTTAAATTATAATTTCTGCCCAAGAGTGCGAGTGAGTGAACTTTAATTTCCATTATAGTACAGTATAAAACTTTAATGAGTTTATCTTCAACGTGATCATAAATTTTAGTGGGTGAATTTTTTCATTGGATAATTAAGTCTTTGAGAATAACATTTTAAGGCGGCCATTTAGTGTCATCATGCTGTAAGATGTAGATACGCTCCAAAAAGTATGTTTACGATTTTGTGTTAGACGATATGACACAACAGACAAAGGATTTTGACGACCCTACCGAGACAACAGGAGTCACAGTGTTCACTTTGAAATTCATCGGTCTCCTCCATAAAGGCACTTTTGGAGTGTTTGTTTACAACTCCTAGTGGTTAATGTGATGCAGCAGTGTACAGCTCATAGTCCATAAGGTGTTTCTTAGGCCAGACCCTTGAGAGTACAGTGGGTGGTTACACTACTCACCTGCCTTACACTCTCCCTGATGCTTTTGTTAGATGTTGAAACAGGAACTGTGGATCAACCTGTACAGCTTCTCCTTTTACTTTCACACAAACAATAGATTTAACATGTTGCCTAAGTACTTTGATGAAACAATAAGCACAAATGTGTTATCGTCATGATCTGCCTTATGTGATTATATTGCCAGTTGATGTGGGCCCGACCGTGTTTTGACACACTGACTGGCCTCGTGTTTATTTATTCTCACTTAACATACTTTTTTCGTACCTGAACTCCTCGACCGAACGCTCTTAAAGTTTGTAGAGAAGTTGAAACGGGTCTTATTGATATTCGTGTAGGCAGATTGATAGAGGTCCCAGCAATAAGAGAGTACAGCCGGGTCCTGCTGGAGACACTAACACATTTCAGTTATTACATCTGGAAATACACGATCACTCACCAAAGAAAACGAAGACAATTTTACCAACTAATATGGTCGAGGTTCTGTAGATATGGGCCACAGCTCACGTACGGTCGCTATCTGATCTTCTCGACCAGTGTAACAAGAAAGATCTTTACAAACACTATAATATGTAGTCAACGTGCAGTGACTCAGTAATAACTTATTGCTCCTTTGATTCAAGTGTTCGACAACAAGCCGAATATGTTCCCTCTATTCCTTTGACTAACTCGTGTGTACGATCTTGTGGACTGGGGCGTGATCACGATCAATGGTTGTCCCAATCACTCACTCACTAGGTTTCCTGCCATCTCTTACCCATGAAATTAGATTAAATCTGCCCTGTCGTATCCTCTTTACCTATCCTATCCCCCCTTGTCTCTATTAACCTTAATATATCATCACTCTCTCTCCCCTACTCTCCTTTCCTGCTTCCTCTACCACTATCTCCACCTCCTCTTTCCTTCCCCTTCCACAATTATTATATCCTCATATCTATGTCTGTCATTCTCTTTATCTGTTCCTACTTCTTTCACTATATCTCTCTATCCCCTCAGCCTAAATCACAATGGCTACAAGAACGAGAGCTTGTGTTGGTAAAAGAGGAATTTTTGAACACCATGACAAATGTATATTTTTGATGACTTAGGGAGAACGTGTGGCGTGATTAGTGAAGAAGAGGAGATTGTCACACCCTTCTACCCAGTTTTGTTAGTCTCTTATGCCCCACCCTGCCAGTCCTCATACCCTACCCTTCTAGTTCCTCATACCCTACCCTGTTAGTCCCTCATACCCTACCCTGTTAATCGCTCATACCCTACCATTCCAGTCCCTCATATTCCACCCTACCAGATCCTCATACCTCACCCTTCCAGCCTGTCTTTGTGTCCCAACCAAATTAAGTTCTGTAAAAATCTACCTGATGTCATTCGCCTTCCCTTACCATCATCTGCCAATTGGTTGTCTTGTAAATAGTAGATCGATGCCCTGGAGTCTCTGGTAGTTTCAATAAGTCTGGAGCCCAACTCATTAAGGAACTTCAGGGTGCTGTCATGCTGGGGAGGGAGGGAGAGAGAGCTGCATTATGCTGTCATGCAGGGGAGGGAGGGAGAGGGAGCTGCATTATGCTGTCATGCTGGGGAGGGAGGGAGAGGGAGCTGCATAATGTTGTCATGCTGGGGAGGGAGGGAGAGGGAGCTGGCATTATAATTGTCATGCTGAGGAGGAGGGAGGAGAGGGAGCGTATTATGCTGTCATGCTGGGGAGGGAGGGAGGGAGAGGGAGAGCTGCATTATGCTGGGTCATGCTGGGGAGGGAGGGAGAGGGAGCTGTATTATGCTGTCATGCTGGGGAGGGAGGGAGAGGGAGCTGCATTATGCTGTCATGCTGGGGAGGGAGGGAGAGGGAGCTGCATTATGATGTCATGCTGGGAAGGGAGGGAGAGGAAGCTGCATTATGCTGTCATACTCGGGAAGGAGGGAGAGGGAACTGCATTATGCTGTCAAGCTGGGGATGGAGGGAGAGGGAGCTGCATTATGCTCTCATGCTGGGGAGAGAGGGAGAGGGAGCTGCATTATGCTGTCATGCTGAGGAGGGATGGAGAGGGAGCTGCATTATGCTGTCATGCTGGGGAGGGAGGGAGAGGGAGCTGCATTATGCTGTCATGCTGGGGAGAGAGGGAGGGAGGGGAGCTGGGCTTACTCTGCTGCGTTGGGAAGGGAGGGAGGAGGGAGCTGCATTATGCTGTCATGCAGGGGAGGAAGGGAGAGGGAGCTGCATTATGCTGTCATGCTGGGGAGGGAGGGAGAGGGAGCTGCATAATGTTGTCATGTTGGGGAGAGAGGGAGAGGGAGCTGCATTATACTGTCATGCTGAGGAGGGAGGGAGGGAGAGGGAGCTGCATTATGCTGTCATGCTGGGGAGGGAGGGAGGGAGAGGGAGCTGCATTATGCTGTCATACTGGGGAGAGAGGGAGAGGGAGCTGCATTATGCTGTCATGCTGGGGAGGGAGGGAGAGGAACCACAGTTGTCATGCTGGGGAGGAGGGAGAGCGAGTTGCAATGTTGTCATGCTGGGAGGGAGGGAGAGGAGCTGCATTATGCTGGCTGCTGGGGAGGGAGGGAGGAGCTGCATTATGACAAAGTTGAAGGGAGGGAGAGGGAGCTGCATTATGCTGTCATGCTCGGGAAGGAGGGAGAGGGAACTGCATTATGCTGTCAAGCTGGGGATGGAGGGAGAGGGAGCTGCATTATGCTGTCATGCTAGGGAGAGAGGGAGAGGGAGCTGCATTATGCTGTCATGCTGGGGAGGGATGGAGAGGGAGCTGCATTATGCTGTCATGCTGGGAAGGGAGGGAGAGGGAGCTGCATTATGCTGTCATGCTCGGGAAGGAGGGAGAGGGAACTGCATTATGCTGTCAAGCTGGGGATGGAGGGAGAGGGAGCTGCATTATGCTGTCATGCTAGGGAGAGAGGGAGAGGGAGCTGCATTATGCTGTCATGCTGGGGAGGGATGGAGAGGGAGCTGCATTATGCTGTCATGCTGGGGAGAGAATGGAGAGGGTTGCATTATGCTGTCAAGTGCTGGGAGGGATAGAGGGAGCTGCATTGGTGCTGTCACAAGTGCTGGGAGGGAGGGAGAGGGAGCTGCATTATGCTGTCAAAGTTGGGAGGGAGGGAGGAGAGGGAGCTGCATTGGTGCTGTCATGCTGCAGGAGAGGGAGCGCATTGGCGCTGTCATGCCTGGGAAGAGGAGAGGGAACTGCATTGCTGTCATGCTGGGGGAGGGAGGGAGGGAGAGGGAGCTGCATTATGCTGTCATGCTGGGAAGGGAGAGAGAGGGAGCTGCATTATGCTGTCATGCTGGGGAGGGATGGAGAGGAGCTGCATTATGTTGACATGCTGGGGAGGGAGGGAGAGGGAGCTGCATAATGTTGTCATGCTGGGTAGGGAGGGAGAGGGAGCTGCATTATCCTGTCATGCTGGGTAGAGAGGGAGAGGGAGTTGCATCATGTTGTCATGCTCGGGAGGGAGGGAGAGGAGGTCGCATTATGCTGTCATGCTGGGGAGGGAGGGAGAGGGAGCTGCATTATGCTGTCATGCAGGGGAGGGAGGGAGAGGGAGCTGCATTATGTTGTCATGCTGGGGAGGGAGGGAGAGGGAGCTGCATAATGTTGTCATGCTGGGGAGGGAGGGAGAGGGAGCTGCATTATACTGTCATGCTGAGGAGGAAGGGAGGGAGAGGGAGCTGCATTATGCTGTCATGCTGGGGAGGGAGGGAGAGGGAGCTGCATTATGATGTCATGCTGGGAAGGGAGGGAGAGGAAGCTGCATTATGCTGTCATGCTCGGGAAGGAGGGAGAGGGAACTGCATTATGCTGTCAAGCTGGGGATGGAGGAGAGGAGCCGCATTTGTTGCCGCGTTGGGGAGAGAGGGAGAGGGAGCTGCATTGCTGTCATGTTGGGAGGGATGGAGAGGAGCTTGCATTATGCTGTCATGCTGGGGAGGGAGGGGAGAGGAGCTGCATTTTGCTGTCATGCCTGGGGGAGGGAGGAGAGGGAGCTGCATATGTTGACATGCTGGGAGGGAGGGAGGGGAGAGGGAGCTGCATTATGCTGTCATGCTGGGGAGGGAGGGAGAGGGAGCTGCATTATGCTGTCATGCTGGGGAGGGATGGAGAGGGAGCTGCATTATGTTGTCATGCTGGGTAGGGAGTGAGAGGGAGCTGCATTATCCTGTCATGCTGGGGAGAGAGGGAGAGGGAGTTGCATTATGTTGTCATGCTGGGGAGGGAGGTAGAGGGAGCTGCATTATGCTGTCATGTCGGGGAGGGAGGGAGAGGAGGTCGCATTATGCTGCATGCTGCATTAATATGATGCAGCATAACTTCAGCAGTCTCACTACAGCTTTGTATGTTTACTGTATGTTTACAGTCGAATGAAAACCTGAGAGACTACTCAATATAAGTCCTTTCATTATCATTGTCACGGACACGGACACAAGAATTCAATGGATCTAAGTAACGAAAATAAGGAATAATTTAAGTTGTTGTCAAAGACTTTCATATGATTATTGTTTATAACTGAAGGTCTTGGAACTATTTCATCACAACAAAGAAATATAATGCAGTAAAACATGGACAGTGACGAAGTACAATAAAGAACAAACACAAACTGTGACATAGAGAACATCCAAGATACAGGAAGACAAACAATAGTAAAATGACAAGGACAGTCATGAGGACACTGAAGGTGAAACTAACAAAAGATACCTGGAGGAGTTGTTATAAATATTGATTTATGTTTTTAACTTTTTGTACTTTTTTGAAGATTTTGTTTTCTCCATAATACAAAAATATCGGTTAATATTCGTTTTTATTCCAATAGGTATTTGGCATTTTTGTACCATTATCACTAGGATTATTTTCAGGTTAGGTCAGGTGAGGTCAGGTAAGGTAGGTTAAAGAATACCAAAATAAAAAAAAAAAAAAAAAATATCTACCAATTGCGGAAATTGGGATGAAAATTTTTTTTTACCCAATTTTCTCCAAGAGGTGTAAGATGATCTTGCAGCTTCATACAAATTCACTAAACAACAATAATAATCCAAGAGTTAGTAAGGCATCACCTGGTCATGTTAAGCCCACCTGGTGAAGATAAACATGTTGGTATTGTTTGTATCGTGACTGAACCACCTCACACAGCAGCCCTGAGGCTTTAGGCCACTGACTTAAGTGCTTACATTATACAAAATAACGCTCTGTAATGGCCGATGATGCTGTTTTGGTTGTCTAATTGTAGTTTCCAACACGGTAATTACAGCAGGTATCTTTTTATTATCCTGCCATTAAAATAATTAATTGAATTTATAGACTTACGTAACATCAAGAAAGTATAAACCGATGAATTAAAATTAAATAATTATCTTATAAAACAACTAATCTATTTAATTTTCCTTTGAGAGTTAAAGGGATAAAATACACACTAACTGGAGTCTAACTAACCTGGTGTGACTCCTCTCCGCCCCACCCAACACATAATCATCCACCCCAGGTAACCTTACACCGCCTAATGGAGCCAAACCTAATAGAATCACACCGAACTTATCCAAATAAACTTTTCAGTGGGTAACCTTGACTCTACCACACCTTGGCTTTAGACGCTAGTATAAGTCTGGCTGGAGGGACCGTAGTCATTATAAGGGAAGCGTTTTAATAATAGCCATTACCTGCCTCCCGTTAACACTAATGAAATGTTCCTAAAATTAAACAAACTACA
>NW_024751203.1:0-20647 GCF_018991925.1 Homarus americanus
AGTTGAATTTAGAACTTTGATTTGAATATATCGTGTTTTAGAAGGATTTGTTAGCTAATAAGTTTAATTTGGATAAGTTTAGTTTAATTTAGATCATTTGATTTTACAAGGTCGTATTATAATGACTGGGAACCATATAGAAAACTGTTAGAGAAGTAAATATTTCTACGGCAGTGAATGAGTAAGTCAATAAGTGGTGTATAGAGCTGCTGACGCAACTTAAACGGTATATACTGTACATTATATGTTATCAGAGCTTTCCTGTTGTACGTAACCGCCTCCGTCAAAGTGTCTTACTGGCTCATGTGAAGATTAGACTCTAGTTTATTTAACCTCAAGATTAACTACACTGGCACTGCCTGACCTGACCAGCCCTGACCTACCCTACCCTACCCTACCCTACCCTACCCTACCCTAACCTAACCTAACCTAACTTAACTTCCCAAGTAGCGTTAGGTTAATCATTAGTTGAAATAAGCTGGGAGGGTTAATCTTCAGGTAATCTATCTTAATTAACAATTTTGGTCAGGTGAGGCCTTCTTTACCTTACTCGAGAGCAGGAGGAGGAGGACTTGCTAACATCTACAGATCATCGTCAACCAAGGCAGATATTGAATACCTTTTGTTTACCTTCGTGGCTTAAGAACACATCTTAACACCATAAGACTATTCGCCTCAATACAATAATACAGTAATTGATTATTGTATTCTAATAAAATTTACGGTGTATCTTGTGAACCAGATTTATTGTTTGACCTTAGTGAATGAGAAACTGGTTGAGGTGTATTGTGGTAAACATCCTTAAGAGCAGCTCTGTGTGTTCTTACGACCTCAAAGTAACACAAAAGGTAGCCAATATCTACCCTTGATCAGTCACTATATGTAGATGTCAATTGTGTCATTTTTCTAGACTTAGTGCCCCCTGGAGGAGAAAGTAAATACAATGTTGATTTATTTTGGTCACAACACACGCTAGTAGATTATTTTTCCTATTTAACTAAATAATTAACACTATGAAGCTAACTAATTATATAACTCAAAGATGGTAACCAATATGGCGTCGATATTGTTCACATACTCTATGATAAATAGATGTATTGTCTGTTTAATTTTAGGGAAGAATTTAATTTATAAACTTTTGAGAATCTGGATACAGGAGTTTTGTCTTTGTGTGTGTGTGTGTGTGTGTGTGTGTGGTGATGATGACGATGACGGATACTTTCCTCTGCAGTGAAAAAAATATCTTGACATTGCAAAGTTTAACTGTAAGCCGAAGGAACGTTTGTAATGTGACTTATTATGTGAAATTGTAACTTGAAATTCTTTGTGAAAAAATATTTCCCTATACAGTTTGGCAGTAAATGAAGTATTACATCAAGGTGTAACTTGTAGTTCCTTGTGGAGTAATTACCTATGTGGACGATACAGCTACTCCAGGGTGTAAGACCTAGAGTAGAAAGTCTTTAGACCTTACCTGAGGTTGAAAGACTCTTATAGTGGAACGTCTTAGGTATTGAAACTTTAATTACAGTAAATAAAATATAATCTACCTAAACATCCCTTCACCTGGCGACAACTAATGATACAGGTGGTGTAATAGCTCTTTAAAATTCCTCCGTTTGATATAATAATGACCACACATGAACTTATAATGTGCAATATCTTGATAACATATTAGCTGCAACATTACACATAGTCCAGTGTATGTGTAGTGAGGGACATCTACCTAAATGAGTTACAGAATGTGGAGTTGAGGCAAAAAAAAGTTGGGACATGTTTGAGATCATCAGTTGAGCCAAACGTTTATACTCAATATTGTTTTAATGGTATTTTAGAGCGACCGAAAAATGTAAACAAAATAGCCGGCTAGGTGACACATACCTTACAAGAAATAAACATGAGAACGAACACATACACACACACACACACACACACACACACACACCAGTTTTACCCACATTATCACCAGACTATCGGCATACCTGGTCGGTGGACACCTGCCTCCTCCTCCTCCTCACCTTGCTAATATGCTAATATGCTATTATGCTCTGGTATGTTCCAGTCTATTTAAGATATGCTCCCATCTATCTTAAAGAGCTTATGCTAGGTTGGTCTGATATGCTCCTCAAAGACTATGCTAATATACTCTTGTCATCTGATATGCCATTATGTTCATATCACTCTAAAGGATATACTAATATGTTCTGATATGTTGGTATGGTTCTGTCTCTCAGAGGGTGTGCTGATGTACTATAAGAGCATATGGGGTATGCTGATATACTGGGTTATGTAGCTAGGCTCATATCTCTCTTACAGGGTATGCTAATATACCCTGATATGCTTACATCTATCTCTGAGCGTATACTGGTTGACTGTAATGACATAAGAGATATGCTGGTATGCTTCTAAGGGAATATGTTAACATACTCTAATAATAATTTGAAATGAGGTTAGCTATACCTTAGATTCAGGGGATATACTGATATGATATGAATTAACCTAGAAGTATACTGATATGTTCTCAAGGCATTCAGAGGATCTGTTAGTATGCTTCGACATACTTTCGGAACAAGGTAAACTGGACCTTCAGAAGATAGGGTGATATGCTGACATATTCTGATGGATCTAAGAGAGAGTGGAAGACTATGAGAGCTAGTTAATATACTCAGGTATGTTGATATCCCTTCATGGCACTTGGGAGATATGGTAATATACTCCGATGTGTCTCTTTGGATATACTGATATGCCACTAATGGGTCCCCAGAAAGCAGGAGACAAGTTGATCTGCTTCGAGGACACTAATCTGTATAATGATTTTTCCCTGACTGTTAAGAAGTATACTGGTATATTTCAAATGTTGCTTAGTATTATAGTATACTTTGGGCTGTTCTGAACATATTTCACAGCTGATTTTCAGAAATATATGCTGCTGTCACTGGCTTGTTTATTCCGGAGACATTGATTATACTTTTAGTATGTTGATATGCTTTGTTACCAGTCAAGGAATATGCTGATATGTTCTGACACTTCTCAGTGATTACCCTGATATACTTAGATACCTGACAGTATTTATTGGAGTATAGTGTCGTATACTCTGATGTCATTCTAGTGATATGCTGATGAGCTGACATACCGCTTTATGTAACTGTGATATATTGAATCATATACATCCATTCCTCACGCTTAATATATATGATATTCTAAACAATGCTGATATCATTTATGTTATACCCTGATTATATACTAACATACTACAGTGTCATTTATAGTGTATGATAGTATACATTGGGGGTATACTTTGAGGTTATTTAGAGAATATGATGGCAAACGGTGATATACTCTGATTCCATATTTGGTATAAACAGATATATTGATATAATTTATATAATATACCGATAGATATAACTAAATTTCTGTGAAGTAAATCCTGTACTTTTTGATATACCATTCAGGGTGGAGGTATGCTAATATACCACGATAGCACCCGTCTCTCAGCGCTAATATACCCTGATGGCACACTTAACATCCTGGCGCCGGTCGTGGGGTATACTGATATGCTAAAGTCTTCTTCATCTTCTAATATCTCGACTTCAGCTTCGTAAGCTGTAATTACTTAAACGTATTTAACGCTCGTTTACGTAACTTTTTTGTAGAATAAATGAATGTATATCCGGGGTTCTTCTGTTTCTTTGTCCATCTGATGTTTGCGTCCATGTTGAGGAGAACCACTTAGCAGGGCTCGCATTTTCCCATAATGTGTTACCTCAAGTTCCATAATTTGCACTTAGTGAAGCCACGATATCCCGCGTTATGTTGCCCGTCTTACTTCCTTCTGGGTTATGTGTCTTAAGTTGGTGAAAAAAATTAAATTAAGGCTGAATTATTGTTAAATGTTAAGGTATTATAGTACTTGTCTGTCGTGTTGTTAATATAACATAGTTTCACCAGCAGTATGTACTCAAGAGCTTATTAACATCGTTGACGAGTCAGAGCCGCAACACTGAACCAATCTATATGAACATTAACACAAAAAATAAATTGTTACATTACATCGACTATCAAGACATAACTTACAATACAAATTAATAAATAATTGTACCAGGCAGATAAAAATATTAGTTACAAAAAATTATGAAAATAGTCTTAATGTTTACGCCAGAACTTACCCCATAACAAAAGCCATACAACATTTTCCCAGTTAAGACTTCGTTAAATACAATCTCAAACTCCTTCTCAGAAACTGTGTGTTGGTGGTGTGCCACGTGTGGTGTGTGTGTGTGTGTGTGTGTGTGTGACAGTACCTTTGATTTATACAAATATTCACCCAAATGAATAACACCAAGTAATTCACCATGTTATTCACGACTCTTAGATCACTTGGCTTGCGTCTCCCAAAAGGTCGAGCCAGGGTCAGCTGATTCAGTAAACACCGCTCACATTAATAGGGACCTGCCACACTTTGCCATAAACAGATAAATTGTACCGGGAATTTTCCCCCCACACACTCATCATTGTCACTTTATGTAACTTGCTGACAAAAACCATGACCCTTCAGGCCTTTTACGCCCTTAATGCATGAGTCATAAAGGCAAGCATGAACTCAGCATGCTTCCCAGTTGGGCACTGTAAACGCTTCTGCGCTTCACCTTGCACAGGATGTAAGGGGGTGCCCAATAAACTAGCCCCCTCGTGGGCAATCTGTAATCACTACCATTGTCTCGCGGCCCAGAGTAGTAGTTGGACATATCACTAGACAGGGAAATTCACACTTAACACAAGTGTTATCTCAAGGTCATATTCACAACACTTCCCTGGACAGAATTCATAATTTATTTTCTCATATTACATCTGTGTGTATACCTGCTACTAGATAAACAGAAAATGCCAAGAAGTGTTTACATCAAGCGCTGCCACTTAAGAGTTCCAAGAACTAAATTAAAACAATTAGTGTGTGTGTGCATGGTGTGAGTGTGCATGGTGTGTGTGTGTGTGAGTGTGCATGATGTGTGTGTGTGCATTGTGTGTGTGTGTGTGTGTGTATATGGTGTGTGTTTGTTTGTTTGTATGGTGTGTGCATGGTGTGTGTGCGTGTGTGTGTGTATGTGTGTATGGTATGTGTATGTGTATGGTGTGTGTATGTATGGTGTGTGTGTGTGTGTGTGTGTGTGTGTATGTGTGTGTATGGTTTGTGCATGTACGGTGTGTGTATGGGTGTGTGTGATTGTGCATGGTGAGTGTGTGACTGTGTATGGGGTGTGTGTGTGTGTGTGTGTGTGTTTCCAATGCCATGAGGATAACATACAATTCTTAAAGCACTGGTCACATGGGCGCATTTTTTTTTTAGCAATTTCTTGCCGGAAAGTTATTTCGAGCAATTTTCGAGAAATTCGAGCAAGTTTTTGAAGCATTTTTATTGACAATCGTGATAGTCAAATTCTTGACTATTTCGAGCAAGATTATTGGTTCAAAACCCGGTTAATACCATATTTAATGACACGAAGCTTATTTATCGAGTATTTACCTTGGCTATATATAACATAGATCAATAACATTATGTATAAAATGCACAAACAGTTTTTTACGACACACTGAGTTTATTATTTGGGTGGTGTTTTGGCGTGTTTGTTTACAAAACACAAGCCCATACAGCCAGTCATTCTCCACACACTAACAACCCTCCCTACTGTAACTACGATAGTTGAACCAGTCTATATTAAACACTCGTTCCTCCTCCTCGCCAGCCACTTACGAGTCCCCAATAGTTTTTCTTCGCTTTCTCTCATTTCTTTTTAATAATAACAATAATACCAAGGATAGCTGCTGCGTCGTCTGCATTGTTGTTGTGATGTTCCGTCTCCCTTCTACTCGCACAGCGGCGTTAACTTTTTTTTCTTGCTGTAGTAACTGAACCAAGAGCCACTCGTGTGACTACATTTGGAAGAAATTACTCGTAATTTCTTGCTCCAAATTAATTGCTCATCAAAGGGATCGTGTGACCGTAACTTAAGTCACCCATTAAGAAAAACTGTAAATACTGATTCACAAAACTTAAGGATAATTTCTGACTTGGAACCATCGGTGTAATGCAGAAAACAGTTATTGTATTCTAAAACCTACCCAAGAAATCTTTTACCCACTTACGATATAATTCTTTTCTATTCCATCAATAGATGTTATTTTAGATATAATTCTTTTCTATTCTATCAATAGATGTTATTTTACTTTTTTATACGTATTTTTATTTTAGTAATTTATAAACTATTTTCTTTATATACTTCATTACCTTTTAGTGTAATGAAGAGAATGAATTACAGAAGGTTTTTATAATTATATTGCGAACAATATTTTTCCTCGCAATAAATAAACAATAACGATGATCTTGTTTACAATATGGAGCTTGATGTCTTACTCCATGTTCGTTTATTACATTTTCTGCCATACCGGACTGTTCTTTTCTTTCTTGTGGTGAAGGTTTTTGACAATTGATATATATATAAAGTTGAGTTAAGAATAATGACTCTGATATTATAGCCATTAGGTCCTGAATAATAAGTGGTGTCTAAGTGAACAAATGTATGATGTCTTCAATTACCAGCGTAGTGTGGGGTAACAGTGGGGGTAGAAGCGAAGGGTAGGAGTGAAGGGTGGGAGTAAGGCGTGGGAGTAAGGGGTGGGAGTAAGGGGTGGGAGTAAGAGGTGGGAGTAAGGGGTGGGAGTAAGGCGTGGGAGTAAGGGTGGGAGTAAGGGGTGGGAGTAAGGGGTAGGAGTAAGGGGGTGGGAGTAAGGGGTTGGGAGTAAGGGATAGATAATGGGTGGGGAGTAAGAATTGGGAGTAAGGAATTGGGAGTAAGGGGGGTGGGAAGTAAGGGTGAATCAGAGTTGCAGGATCAAGGGGTTGGGATGGGTTGGGATGAGGTTGGGATGAGGTTGGGGTGAGAGTTGGGGATGAGAGTTGGGATGAGGTTGGGGTGGGGAGTTGGGATGGGGTTGGGATGGGGCGTGGGGATGGGTTGGGAGTGGGGTTGGGATGGGGTTGGGGTGGGGTTGGAGTGGGGTTGGGATGGGGTTGGGAGTGGGGTTGAAGATTGGGGTTGGGGTGGGGTTGGGATGGGGGTGGGGGGTGAGTTGGGAGTGGAGTTGGGAGTGGGGGTTGGGATTGAGGAGTTAGTTATGAGGCGTGTGAGGTAGGGGTGGGAGTAAGAGGTGGGAGTGGGGGTGCGAGTGGGGTAGGGAGTAAGGGGTGGGGAGACAGGGGTGGGAGTGGGGGGTGGGGAGTGGAGCGTGGAATGGGGTGGGATTAAGAGTTGGGATGGGGGTAGGAGTAAGGGGTGGGAGTAAGGGGTGGCAGTAAGGGGTGGCAGTAAGGGGTAGGAGTAAGGGTTGGGAGCAAGGGGTACGAGTAAGAGGGTGGAAGCAAGGGGTGGAAGCAAGGGGTGGGAGTAAGGGGTATGAGTAAGTGGTAGGAGTAAGTGGTAGGAGTAAGGGGTAGAAGTAAGGGGTAGAAGTAAGGGGTAGGAGTAAGGGGTAGAAGTAAGGGGTAGAAGGAAGGGGTGGGAGCAAGGGGTCGGAATAAGGGGTGGGAATAAGGGGTGGGATTAAGGGGTGGGAGTAGGGGGTAGGAGTAAGGGGTATGAGTAAGTGGTAGGAGTAAGTGGTAGGAGTAAGGGGTAGAAGTAAGGGGTAGAAGTAAGGGGTAGGAGTAAGGGGTAGAAGTAAGGGGTAGAAGGAAGGGGTGGGAGCAAGGGGTCGGAATAAGGGGTGGGAATAAGGGGTGGGATTAAGGGGTGGGAGTAGGGGGTAGGAGTAAGGGGTAGGAGTGACGAGTAAGAATGTGGGACAAGAGGGAGGGGTAGCAGTGGGGAGTAGGGTTAGGTTACAAACTTCTATTTACTTCAACATCTGTATCCTGCTGGTGATGTTCTCTCTTTAAACAATTTATAAAATAAATAAATAAATGGTCAGGTGTAAATGGTAAGAGTATTTAACAGAGTAATACTGAGGTATTACAAGAAAGAACTAAAAACTGTCCACTGTGTGTATCAACATTTTATAAAAGTATTTGTGAAGCTGTAAAATACTTAGATATAAACTTTTAATTCAACTCTGTAATAAAAATAATTGCAATAATGAATCTAAACAAGAAATGAACTGGGTGAAAAAAAAATCTACAAAATACTAAAAATATAAAAAAGAAGAATTACAGTAAAACCTTAATCATTGTAATAAACATTATTAAACTTTTCGTTGATATGACCTAAAACAAACAAGGAAGACTCGTCTAGATTTTCGCTCTGTGAATTAACTCCTTGGATCGCTTTTGGGCAAGAGGGGAGTTACTCCGACTTATTCCGTGAAAATATTCCCAACTGTCCATAGAATCCGTTACAGTGACTCACAAATGATTAATATTCCCATTCACCAATACTTTATTATATCAGAGAACAGTGCAGAGATAAGCTGGCCAATGAGCGATGGTCAAAGATAATACAGATTTAATACTGGATTGATAAGTACAGCTATAGTGATTTGTTTCATGTTACAGTAATAATAAACTTTATCAAATGTTATAACTACCAAAGTGTTATTTTCGTGATCGATACCCTACTGCCAGGATTATAACATCGTTTAAAAGTTCAGTAAAAATATCATGCAGATTAAAACCTAACCTAGTGTATCGTAACCTAACTTAGCCTTTCCTAAGCTAACTTAGACTATCCTAAACTAGCCTAACCTATCCTAATCACACCAAACCTAACCTATCCTAAATTTATATATCATCAACAGATTTATAGATATGTTGGAGAAATAATTATCAAAAGTTTGTTGTCTCTGCAAATGTATTTTTAAAAAAAGAAAATGAAATGAAAACTTTCTAGAGAACTCAATTGTGTCATGAGCGTTGCGGCTTGGTTAGGTTAGGTAACATTAGGTTAGGTTAGATAAGGTAAGGTAAGATTAGGTAAGGTGAGGTAGTGTTAGGGTTAAATACATTTTACTAATTTTGCATCAAAATAATCACGACTGAAGGTATCGGATAAAAAACCTCTGAATATAATTCTTTTTCTGAGAAAAAAATTTCTTTACCACTTATTTTTTGCCCCACTTTTTTTATTAAGTTTGATGAACTTAGATTAGGTTAGGTATTATTTAACTCTGAGTCATGGGTACTTATTGGATACTTGGCAGAATAACTTGTTATAACTTGGTCCTAACAAAGGCGGAGTCTAAGCAAAAATGTTCACTTGACCTCATATTTGGATTTCATTACTGAAGGATATTTACAGCTATACCACATTAATAAGGTCTATCTGCAAGTTTATTCAGTCATAAAAAAAAATATACCCTAAATGTGGACAATAAAAATCTTCTATTTTGGTACAAATTACTTGAAAAGTTGTAAGAAGACAAAAGCTGCATCTCTTCCATTCAGCGAGAAATAGAACACCCAAGCCTCTTCTTGTCGTAAAAAAAAAAACTAATATTGTATTTTAGTATGTTGATGTACAAAACATTTTCTTCATTATTCTATGATAAAACAAGTCTAACAAGCATTATTAAAACATATATTATTAATTTTTTTTTCATGCAATCGGGAAATAGCGACTACTATATCCAGGTTGATCGTGTTGAGGTCCTGTAAGTTACAGGCTAGATTACGAGCTCACTTACGGAGTTCGATGCCAAATATTTGTTTTGAGGATCCCGATCGGAGACTGTAAGTCCAGTTACTTGGTAAACAAGTAGATACAGTGAAATAAACTGCTGTACCTAAATATTATGTAACTCAAAATATATTCCCAAAACAGCACGTTTACAGATGAAAATAAAAAAAAGCATAAATAATACAAACAAAATCAATTAATATGTTTTTTATTACAGTATTTTTAAATATCAGAAGCGTAGGTTCAGCGCTTCTTTTGTGTCTTTTTCCCGGTGAAGATGTAGTCTCCCCATGGCAGGTACTGGTCCTTTTGTACACGGCAGAAAGTGGTAGTTTCCTTCTTCTTCTTGTTGTTTTGGGTCTTGTTGTTTTGGGTCTTAGTGTGTTTTGTGGTCTGCAGTTTGTTAGATCGGGGGCCCTTCTCCTTCATCTGGCAAGGCTTCACCTCCACCTTAGTCACCTTCGATACAGTGCGTCGGAACACCATTGTGATGTACTGACACTAACAGCTCTCTCACTGAGGTCAAATCAAAATTTGACCATACAGAAAGAATTACGGTTTAATAAGGTTGGAATTTAAAGAAATTGACAACAAAATAAAGCTCTGTTTATCACTATAGTAAAGAGGGATGGTGTTTGTAAAGATGATGGATGGTGTTATAATATGTAGTGATGATGGATGGTGTTATATGTAGTGATGAAGGATGGCGTTATATTGTGGTAATGATGGATGGTGTTATAATATGTAGTGATGATGGATGGTGTTATATGTAGTGATGAAGGATGGCGTTATATTGTAGTAATGATGGATGGTGTTATATGTAGTGATGATAAGAGGGTAATATATGTAGTGATGATGGATGGTGTTATATATATATTGATGATGCATGATGTTATATGTAGTGATGATGGTTGGTGTTATATGTAGTGATGCTGGATGGTGTTATATGTAGTGATGATGGATAGAGTTATATGTAGTGATGATGGATGATGTTATATGTAGTGATGATGGGTGGTGTTATATGTAGTGATGTTGGATGGTGTTATATGTAGTGATGATGGATGATATTATATGTAGTGATGATAGGATGGTTCTATATGTAGTGATGATGGATGGTGTTATATGTAGTGATGATGGATGATGTTATATGTAGTGATGATAGGTTGGTTTTATATGTAGTGATGATGGATGGTGTTATATGTACTGATGATGGATGGAGTTATATGTAGTGATGATGGATGATGTTATATGTAGTGATGATGGTTGGTGTTATATGTAGTGATGTCGGATGGTGTTATATGTCGTGATGGATGGTTCTATATGTAGTGATGGTGGATGGTGTTATATGTAGTGATGATGGATCGTGTTATATGTAGTGATGATGGGTAGTGTTATATGTAGTGATGATGATGGATGGTGTTATAAGTAGTGATGATGGATGTTATATGTAGTGATGAAGGATGGTGTTAGTGAAGATTGTGAAGTGAGATGTAGTGAAGATTGTGAAGTGAGATGTAGTGAAGATTGTGAAGTCAGATGTGGTGAAGATTGTGAAGTGAGATGTAGTGAAGATTGTGAAGTGAGATGTAGTGAAGATTGTGAGTGAGATGTAGTGAAGATTGTGAAGTGAGATGTAGTGAAGATTGTGAAGTGAGATGTAGTGAAGATTGTGAAGTGGGATGTAGTGAAGATTGTGAAGTGAGATGTAGTGAAGATTGTGAAGTGAGATGTAGTGAAGATTGTGAAGTGAGATGTAGTGAAGATTGTGGAGTGAGATGTAGTGAAGATTGTGAAGTGAGATGTAGTGAAGATTGTGATGTGAGGATGGTAAAAGGTGTGAAGTGAGATCTGGCGGGGTGTGAGTGAGATGTAGGTGGTGTGAGAGGTGAGATGTGGGTGACGGTGTGGGGAGAGTGAGATATGGTGAAGATTGCAGAGGTGGGGATGTGGTGAAGATGTGAGAGTGAGATGTGAGTGAAGGTGTGTGAGTGAGGATGTAGTGGAGGTTGTGGTGAACCATGGTGAAGATTGTGAGTGGGATGTAGTGAAAGATTGTGGGGGTGGGATGTGGTGAGAGGTGTGGAAGGTGGGGATGTGAGTGAAGATTGTGAGTGGGGATGTAGTGAAGATTGTGGAGGTGGGGATGTGGTAGTTGTGAGTGAGATGTGGTGGTGCTGAGAGTGAGGATGTAGTGAAGATTGCTTTGAGTGGTGCATAGTGAAGATTGTGAAGTGAGATGTAGTGAAGATTGTGAAGTGAGATGTAGTGAAGATTGTGAAGTGAGATGTAGTGAAGTTTGTGAAGTGGGATGTAGTGAAGATTGTGAAGTGAGATGTAGTGAAGATTGTGAAGTGGGATGCAGTGAAGATTGTGAAGTGAGATGTAGTGAAGATTGTGAAGTGAGATGTAATGAAGATTGTGAAGTGAGATGTAGTGAAGATTGTGAAGTGAGATGTAGTGAAGATTGTGAAGTGAGATGTAGTGAAGATTGTGAAGTGAGATGTAGTGAAGAAGATCGTGAAGTGAGGATGTGAGTGAAGATTGTGGTGGGATAGTGAGAAGATTGTGGAAGTGAGATGCTAGTGAGGTGTGAAGTGAGGATGTAGTAGAAGGTGTGGAGGTGAGGATGTGAGTGAAGAGATTGTGAGAGTGAGATGTAGTGAAGATTGTGAAGTGAGGATGTAGTGAAAGGGTGTGAGAAGGGCTGGGATGTGGTAAAGGTGTGAAGTGAGGTTGTGGTGGTGAAGATTGTGAGAGTGAGATTTGGTGAAGATTGTGAAGTGAGATGTGGTGAAGATTGTGAAGTGAGATATGGTGAAGATTGTGAAGTGAGATGTAGTGAAGATGTGAAGTGAGATGTAGTGAAGATTGTAAAGTGAAATGTAGTGAAGGTTGTGAAGTGAGATGTAGTGAAGATTGTGTAGTGAGATGTAGTGAAGATAGTGAAGTGAGATGTAGTGGGATTGTGAAGTGAGATGTAGTGAAGATTGTGAAGTGAGATGTAGTGAAGATTGTGAAGTGAGATGTAGTGAAGATTGTGAAGTGAGATGTAGTGAAGATTGTGAAGTGAGATGTAGTGAAGATGTGAAGTGAGATGTAGTGAAGATTGTGAAGTGAGATGTAGTGAAGATTGTGAAGTGAAATGTAGTGAAGATTGTGAGGTGAGATGTAGTAAAGATTGTGAGGTGAGATGTAGTGAAGATTGTGAAGTGAGATGTAGTGAAGATTGTGAAGTGAGATGCAGTGAAGATTGTGAAGCGAGATGTAGTGAAGATTGTGAAATAAGATTATAAAGTAAACTGTAGTAATTGAGGTTAAACGAACACGGGTTATTCTGTAGTGTATCCGTGTCTTGTTAACGTGGAACCAACATGGCGGTGGTTCTCAATATAGATACGTTATTTTGCCGGGAATTTCTGTCAAAACAAAATATGAATCAACCATATTTAGCCTAAATTAACCTAACGGCTTTATTATATATTCTAAGTTTTTAAGTTGGATAGATCAGATCAGGTTAGGTTAAGTCAGGTTGGGTTAGGTTAGGTTAGTTTTGTTAATTTTGCCACTTAGAGGCTAGTTTATTGTGCCCCCCATACTCATCCTGTCAGCTGTAGCACAGAGAGATTACAAAGTGGTGTTAGATGAGGTAGGTGGTTAAGTTAAGTTTCAATAGGTTAGGTTAGATTATGTCAGGTTGGGTTAAGTTAGGTTAGGTAGGTAATAAGCGTGAATTAGGATTTATATTGGGTGGGAATTGGGGAAAGTTAGGTTTGGTCTGGATTTAAGCTTATGTCAGACAGGAGGTTAGGTTAGATTATGTCAGGTTGGGATTTAGATTACGTCAGGTTAGGTTAGATTATGTCAGGTTAGGTCAGATTACGTCAGGTAAGGTTAGATTATGTCAGGTTAGGTCAGATTACGTTAGGTTAGGTTAGATTATGTCAGGTTAGGTTAGATTATGTCAGGTTAGGTTAGATTATGTCAGGTTAGGTTAGATTATGTCAGGTTAAGTCAGATTACGTTAGGTTAGGTTAGATTATGTCAGGTTAGGTAAGTAGGGAGAGGTGGGTAAAAAAGGTTAGGTTAGGTCGGCAGGTTTTAGTGTAGGAGCTTAAGTAATCCCGTAAAAATTTCATGTTAATTTTTGACACCATACATTATAATAATCCTTATAAACTATGTTAAGGAACTGTGGTGTCATTTTTTCTGAACGGTTTATTATAAGTTTTATGCCTTTAAAGAAGTTTTATTAAAGAGCGGCGTAATGAACCACAGATGTATTACCATTAAGTCCTAATTAACTTAAAACATGACTAATAACCTATGAACATGTAGTATTATATGATTACAATTTAACATAATATATCATGAATGCTGTTATAATATCATAAGTGTTACAAACATGGCTGCTCATATATGCCATCCTGTCTCTGGCAAAGAAGAGATTGCAGTAAGTAAAATTATTTGCTAAAGACAAATACTGGAAATTAAACATATACATATTACCATTATCTGAAAAGCTTAGAACCACCGTTTTATATTTATTAAAAGTTTGTAGTGTTATACATCATGTGTAAACAAGTCACAAGTTATTATTTACGACATTGCTTCAGTCCTCGTCATCAGAGTCTTCTGTGTACAATAGATTCCTTCACCTTGTTTAGGCATTTCTCATCATCTGCTTGACAGTTACACATCTCGGTGCATGTCATGCTATTCTTTCTGATTCTTTCTGTATGAACATGACAATGATCCACATTTCCTGACGCCACGTCCACATTTAACAAGTTCTGTGATTGCTTTTGGAGCTGGTGGTTGGTCTGATATTACTAGCATGAAACAGTCATTGTCAATCTTCCAGCCATGCTCTAATTGTGAAAGCATTTCACTGTCTGTATCACAAGACCACAGAAGAGCTTGATACCTTCCTCTCAATATATGATACTTTAGAGTTGCTGCAGTCGCTGGTAGTTCTCCAGCTTCTGCCTGCGTTTTCTTGAAGAGATGCCATCTAAGTTATGACAGTTTAGTGAAAGTCATTCGTGGACAGTAGAGCTTAAATACAAATTCCTTTAGACCAATAAACATGTCTGCTGGAAGGCATTTGGTCTACTCAGCATCTTGAATGCATCTAGGACTTTTATGTTAGATTTCATCAAAGTGCTCCAACATGCTTTCTTTCCTTTGCCAACAAATTTTCCAATGCAGTCAGATCCTGTGAAGGCATGGAAACCTGTAAGGCTCTCTGCCCAATGTGTCGTCGCTCACCAGTTCCTGTTTTCATACTTGTATTTTCTCCAAGTTGAGGCTGCTTTAATATGCCAAACACATCAGTGTCTGGTGACTTGATATGTACAGTGCTGCCCTTCTGTGATGCATATACTGTATGTCCTGCTTAAGTTCTATAACTTGTGATAGCAATTTGATGTTTGAAGTCTTATTTGCTGCTTTCCACGACAGAAGATTAACCTTGGACATCTTTTCCCAGATGCTCAATGGACCAACAATACGTTTCTTGACAAAATTTTCATAATTTTGTCTTCCAACTTCATATGCACATAGATTGTCATATTTGGCATTTTCTGGCATTACAGCTCCAGTTACCAAGTTTAAAAGAGCATCATTTTCCTGGGATTACAGTCACCAATAACATTGTGTAGCTTCTGTACATCAGCATATTGACAGCTGACAATAGCTGTAGAGAGCTCATGGTGTTCTGCTCTTTTGTAATCTTTATGAGTTTGATATTTTATGTAATGAACTTAATTTGAAAACCCAAATGGTAATATATGATCTTTTATCACCTTAGACACTCTGTGCGTCATGCCTCTCAAGTGATTTTTTCCTCTCTTACTTCTCTGGACAAATACGACCTTTATCCCATCAGAAAAAATATCACCATATATTTTCTTAATCTACAGGTGCCAAGGTTTAAAATGACGGATGGTGTTAAAATTAACCTGAAATTTTTACGTGACCACATATTGTCTTGTTGAGTTTCTGAGAGAACTTCACGGCTAAATAGCGCCTCTGTATTGATAGCCGGTACATGTCGTAATATCCACCGCTCATAGTTAAATGTTTATGTCCGTTTATTTTGTCCTAATTTAAGTATCAAAGAGTGTTTTTATTTTTAAGTATCTTAAGTATCTTTTTTCCTCACTCTTAAGTATCTAAGTATGATGTTTTTTTCATTTTTAAGTAACTAACCATATTTTTGTTTTCATTATAAAATGTGATTGATATAGACAACAGAAGTAAATATCAGCTGGAGGTCGTAAACGAAGCTGATGTGAAGTATTTTGACTCACTGTTCACACGAACTAATTGCTTCTCTGGTTTATACCGAAGAAATAAAACCGTCAACGAACCATCCGATTCAAATGTGTCTTAGGCGATACAGGGTGTTTAGGCGTCATTCTGATACCAAGAATGACTTTGTGTACTGTGGTGAAGCTGGGGGTAGGATAGGGTTGGGTTGGGTTGGGATGGGTTAGGATTACGCATGTGTGGGTATATTCTGTCGCATTTTATAGGTATCTTGCGTCTTTTCTTTATTCCTTCTTTATCATGAGTATCTGTGCCTATTAATACACCACCTCGCAGGATAGTGGAAGAAGATAGATGGTAACGAGACAATATTCATACTTTTTCTTCTAGCTTGATTACAGAGTAACACCAGGTAGAAGTTACTGACTCTTGAAGTTTTTCACTCGACTTGGCACAATTTAACTGTAAGACTTTTATTTATCGCTTAAATCCTCCACCTGTAAGACCCACTCACTTGTAAGACTCTCCTATAAGACCTCACTTGTAGACTCTCCACTTGTAAAACCCTTTGTGGTTAGATCATTTGATTTTACAAGGTCGTATTATAATGACTGGGAACCATATAGAAAACTGTTAGAGAAGTAAATATTTCTGCGGCAGTGAATGAGTAAGTCAATAAGTGGTGTATAGAGCTGCTGACGCAACTTAAACGGTATATACTGTACATTATATGTTATCAGAGCTTTCCTGTTGTACGTAACCGCCTCCGTCAAAGTGTCTTACTGGCTCATGTGAAGATTAGCCTCTAGTTTATTTAACCTCAAGATTAACTACACTGGCACTGCCTGACCTGACCTGACCTGACCTACCCTACCCTACCCTACCCTAACCTACCCTACCCTACCCTACCCTAACCTAACCTAACCTAACTTAACTTCCCAAGTAGCGTTAGGTTAATCATTAGTTGAAATAAGCTGGGAGGGTTAATCTTCAGGTAATCTGTCTTAATTAACAATTTTGGTCAGGTGAGGCCTTCCTTACCTTACTCGAGAGCAGGAGGAGGAGGACTTGCTAACGTCTACAGATCATCGTCAACCAAGGCAGATATTGAATACCTTTTGTTTACCTTCGTGGCTTAAGAACACATCTTAACACCATAAGACTATTCGCCTCAATACAATAATACGACAATTTGATTATTTAATGACTAATAAATTTGCCCCCAGATAATATCTTAGACCAAGATTTGTTGTTTGACCTTAATGAATAGAAACTAGTTTGGGGTATGTTAATAGTAAAACATCCTTAAGAGCAGCTCTGTGTGTTCTTACGACCTCAAAGTAACACAAAAGGTAGCCAATATCTACCCTTGATCAGTCACTTTATGTAGATGTCAATTGTGTCATTTTTTCTAGACTTAGTGCCCCCTGGAGGAGAAAGTAAATACAATGTTGATATATTTTGGTCACAACACACACTAGTAGATTATTTTTCCTTTTTAACTAAATAATTAACACTATGAAGCTAACTAATTATATAACTCAAAGATAGTAACCAATATGGCGTCGATATTGTTCACATACTCTATGATAAATAGATGTATTGTCTGTTTAATTTTAGGGAAGAATTTAATTTATAAACTTTTGAGAATCTGGATACAGGAGTTTTGTCTTTGTGTGTGTGTGTGTGGTGATGATGACGCATACTTTCCTCTGCAGTGAAAAAAATATCTTGACATTGCAAAGTTTAACTGTAAGCCGAAGGAACGTTTGTAATGTGACTTGTTATGTGAAATTGTAACTTGAAATTCTTTGTGAAAAAATATTTCCCTATAAAGTTTGGCAATAAATGAAGTATTACATCAAGGTGTAACTTGTAGTTCCTTGTGGAGTAATTACCTATGTGGACGATACAGCTACTCCAGGGTGTAAGACCTAGAGTAGAAAGTCTTTAGACCTTACCTGAGGTTGAAAAGACTCTTATAGTGGAACGTCTTAGGTATTGAAACTTTAATTACAGTAAATAAAATATAATCTACCTAAACATTCCTTCACCTGGCGACAACTAATGATACAGGTGGTGTAATAGCTCTTTAAAATTCCTCCGTTTGATATAATAATGACCACACATGAACTTATAATGTGCAATATCTTGATAACACATTAGCTGCAACATTACACATAGTCCAGTGTATGTGTAGTGAGGGACATCGACCTAAATGAGTTACAGAATGTGGAGTTGAGGCAAAAAAAAGTTGGGACATGTTTGAGATCATCAGTTGAGCGAAACGTTTATACTCAATATTGTTTTAATGGTATTTTAGAGCGACCGAAAAATGTAAACAAAATGGCCGGCTAGGTGACACACACCTTACAAGAAATAAACATGAGAACGAACACACACACACACACACACACACACACACACACACACACACCAGTTTTACCCACATTATCACCAGACTATCGGCATACCTGGTCGGTGGACACCTGCCTCCTCCTCCTCCTCCTCACCTTGCTAATATGCTAATATGCTAATATGCTAATATGCTCTGGTATGTTTCAGTCTATTTAAGATATGCTCCCATCTATCTTAAAGAGCTTATGCTAGGTTGGTCTGATATGCTCCTCAAAGACTATGCTGATATACTCTTGTCATCTGATATGCCATTATGTTCATATCACTCTAAAGGATATACTAATATGTTCTGATATGTTGGTATGGTTCTGTCTCTCAGAGGGTGTGCTGATGTACTATAAGAGCATATGGGGTATGCTGATATACTTGGTTATGTAGCTAGGCTCATATCTCTCTTACAGGGTATGCTATTATACCCTGATATGCTTGCATCTATCTCTGAGCGTATACTGGTTGACTGTAATGACATAAGAGATATGCTGGTATGCTTCTAAGGGAATATGTTAACATACTCTAATAATAATTTGAAATGAGGTTAGCTATACCTTAGATTCAGGGGATATACTGATATGATATGAATTAACCTAGAAGTATACTGATATGTTCTCAAGGCATTCAGGGGATCTGTTAGTATGCTTCGACATACATTCGGAACAAGGTAAACTGGACCTTCAGAAGATAGGGTGATATGCTGACATATTCTGATGGATCTAAGAGAGAGTGGAAGACTATGAGAGCTAGTTAATATGCTCAGGTATGTTGATATCCCTTCATGGCACTTGGGATATATGGTAATATACTCCGATGTGTCTCTTTGGATATACTGATATGCCACTAATGGGTCCCCAGAAAGCAGGAGACAAGTTGATCTGCTTCGAGGACACTAATCTGTATAATGATTTTTTCCCTGACTGTTAAGAAGTATACTGGTATATTTCAAATGTTGCTTAGTATTATAGTATACTTTGGGCTGTTCTGAACATATTTCACAGCTGATTTTCAGAAATATATGCTGCTGTCACTGGCTTGTTTATTCCGGAGACAGTGATTATACTTTGAGTATGTTGATATGCTTTGTTACCAGTCAAGGAATATGCTGATATGTTCTGACACTTCTCAGTGATTACCCTGATATACTTAGATACCTGACAGTATTTATTGGAGTATAGTGTCCTATACTCTGATGTCATTCTAGTGATATGCTGATGAGCTGACATACCGCTTTATGTAACTGTGATATATTGAATCATATACATCCATTCCTCACGCTTAATATATATGATATTCTAAGCAATGCTGATATTATTTATGTTATACCCTGATTATATACTAACATACTACAGTGTCATTTATAGTGTATGATATTAAACATTCGGGGGTATACTTTGAGGTTATTTAGAGAATATGATGGCAAACGGTGATATACTCTGATGCCATATTTGGTATACACAGATATATTGATATAATTTATATAATATACCGATAGATATAACTAAATATCTATGAAGTAAATCCTGTACTTTTTGATATACCATTCAGGGTGAAGGTATGCTAATATACCACGATAGCACCCGTCTCTCAGCGCTAATATACCCTGATGGCACACTTAACATCCTGGCGCCGGTCGTGGGGTATACTGATATGCTAAAGTCTTCTTCATCTTCTAATATCTCGACTTCAGCTTCGTAAACTGTGATTACTTAAACGTATTTAACGCTCGTTTACGTAACTTTTTTGTAGAATAAATGAATGTATATCCGGGTTCTTCTGTTTCTTTGTCCATCTGATGTTTGCGTCCATGTTGAGGAGAACCACTTAGCAGGGCTCGCATTTTCCCATAATGTGTTACCTCAAGTTCCATAATTTGCACTTAGTGAAGCCACGATATCCCGCGTTATGTTGCCCGTCTTACTTCCTTCTGGGTTATGTGTCTTAAGTTGGTGAAAAAAATTAAATTAAGGCTGAATTATTGTTAAATGTTAAGGTATTATAGTACTTGTCTGTCGTGTTGTTAATATAACATAGTTTCACCAGCAGTATGTACTCAAGAGCTTATTAACATCGTTGACGAGTCAGAGCCGCAACACTGAACCAATCTATATGAACATTAACAAAAAAAATAAATTGTTACATTACATCGACTATCAAGACATAACTTACAATACAAATTAATAAATAATTGTACCAGGCAGATAAAAATATTAGTTACAAAAAATTATGAAAATAGTCTTAATGTTCACGCCAGAACTTACCCCATAACAAAAGCCATACAACATTTTCCCAGTTAAGACTTCGTT
>NW_024751204.1:0-17500 GCF_018991925.1 Homarus americanus
ATCATTGACATAGGTTCACGTATGAGGGAGGGACAGAGAATGGGGGTGGGGAGGATGGAAGGGGGGTTGATAAGGAAAAACAGAGGGAGATGAATTTGAAAGGTGTGAGGGAGGGAGGGTAGGAGAATGGAAGGAGTGATAGGAATTGGGCATGGTGGAGGGAAGAATAGAGAATGGGAAGGAGAATGGGGGGCAAGAAATGACAGGAATGGAGAGTGAGGGAGGAAGAGGCAGTGGTTTGGAGGACTGGAGGAACACGATATTTGGAGAATACAGGAATACGCATTTTTGGAGAGAGAAGGTTCTTGTAGATAAGACAAAGTTTAAGAGACTTATGTAGTGTCATGTTGGAGGACATATACATGCTATATTTTTGTAGGAGATTGTTCTCTTGTTCTTGATCTATCTGTCAATTTTCTGATCTACTGCTTTAGTTGATTCTTTTAGGTACGTCCTTAGCTCTATGTGTTGTGGTTACTGACTATTTGACATGACGGAGAGAAAGAATATCTTCGAAGTAATTTGCTAATAACTAACCATAGAAACGTGTCACTGAGGAACAAACTGACAAGAAACGAAATCAAACAAAACATCTAACTCAAAAACAAACAAGCAAAAACAAATGTGGGTGTGTTTTTCCCATTTTACTAACTAAACATAACAACAAAAGTTTCACGGAAAAAAA
Source organism: Homarus americanus (assembly GCF_018991925.1). Lineage (NCBI taxonomy): Eukaryota > Metazoa > Arthropoda > Malacostraca > Decapoda > Nephropidae > Homarus > Homarus americanus. Next base: position 686 of record NW_024751204.1, read on the forward strand.
TACAGTTTGTGTTTGAAAAATTTCATCTAAGTGGCGGAAAGTTGTTGCTATCGGGAACACTGTTATGGCTAATTAGCCGGACACACACACACACACACACATACACACACACACACACACCATCCCTCCTATTTACCATCTGGGGAGGTGCCACTACCATTAATCTATTATTCCTGTATAATTTCCTTTTACCTTTCTCTAATAATGAAGGCTTTTGTTAAACCACCAATGTATGTAATAAGTCATTATGTCAATGTATATTTTCCTTACAGCCTTCGGGCTGCAGAACTTTCCAAATAAACTTCGTTAATTATTATTATTATTATTATTATTATTATTATTATTATTATTATTATTATTAGTAAGTAGTAGTAATAGTAGTAGTAGTATTGATACACAAACAAACTACTACTGCTCTCCTCCCGGGTCCTTCCCCCTTACTTCCCCAAATTACTCCCAATTACTTCTAAGTCCCAAATTTTCCCAAGTGCAATTGCTAAGTCACTCTGGTGCCTTCCCCAAGTCACTTCCCCAAGTGCCTTTGAATGCCTTCCCCGAATTACTTCCCCCAAATTACACTCCCCCAATTACACTTCCCTGTTTCACTTCTGATTACACTCCCAGATTACACTTCCCCAAATTACAGTTCTAGTCACTTCCCAAATGCCTCCCCCAAATTACTTCCCCCAAGTGCACTTCCCCCAATTAGCACCCCAAGTGCCTCCCCAAATTATACACTTCCCCAAATTACCTCCCCAGTGCACTTCTGATTTCACTTCCCCAGTGCCTCCCCCAGGTGCTTCCCCCAAATTACGCTCCCCAAATTGCTGCTTCCCCCAAATTACACTCCCAAATTACACTTCCCCAAATTACTTCCCAAATTACCTCTAGTGCCTCCCCCAAATTACCTTCCCAAATTACTCCCCAAATTACCCCCAAATTACACTTCTACACTCCCCAAATTACACTCCCCAAATTACACTTCCTGATGCACTTCCCCAAATTACCTCCCAAATTACACTTCCCCAAATTACTAACTTCTGAGTACACTCCCCCCCAAGTGCTTCCCCCAAATTACACTTCTCCCCAAGTGCACTTCCCCAAATTACCTCCCCAAATTACACTCCCCAAATTACACTCCCCCAATTACACGTTTAATAACAAAAGTCATAGGTGTCAAAAGTAATGAATAGTGAATAAAAAAGATGTAGTAAAATAATGCGTATGGACAGAGGAGGACAGAAGATCAGCTAGCACCTGTGGCTAACATGACCTGTCACACACACACACACACACACTGTGGACACTTGCAAAATCGCTGCATCACTAGAATATATATCATCAATGGCGAGGAATGATAGGGCAGTGAGAGAATGGATAGAAGGAGGTGAAGATGGTGAAGAATGAATTGGGAGTGGTGAGGAGTGGGATGGGAGAGGTGTGAAGGAGGATAATGGTGAAGGAAAGGATAAGTGAAAGAGAATTGAGAAGAGGTGGTGAAGGTGTCAAAGGATGGTGAGGTGGTGAGAGGTGAGGTGATTGAGGAGTGGGAGAAAGATGAAGGGAGGATGGTGAAAGAGGTGAGAGTGAAATGAGAGGGTGGATCAGAGTGAGAGGGTAGGGAGAATGTTTTCCTCCTCTATACCCCTCACCCCTACAACATAGAATGATATGGATAATATTTCATGAATAGAATCTGACTATTAAGATCATGTAAATCTTTGATTATATCATCTCCTTCTTCTCCTCTTCACCATCTCTCTCTTCACATAAAGACATATCAATTTCAACCTCCCACATTATCATTCTTTCACTTGTAATAAATCATAAAACATGCTAACCCCTTCCACCCCCTGGCACCCATCCTCCTCTGCTCTCCCATCATACCCATCTAGCTCCCCTCCTCATCCTCCGCCCACCTCCTTACTTTACAGGGTTTCCTCCCCTCACGTGTCCTTGCTAGTTTCCTACCACCTTCTGTTGGGGTTCATGGTGCAACTCCTTTACGCCGTTTAATCCAGGGTTGCCGTCTTACTAAACATACAGGTTCTCTATTTGTTTTCTGTGTGTGTACTGAGCAAAACTTTCATTTTGTCTGCTGCAAACATGTAAGCTGGATTTATGTAATGTGTGTGTGTGTGTGTGTGTGTGTGTGTGTGTGTGTGTGTGTGTGTGTGTGTGTGTGTGTGTGTGTGTGTGTGTGTGTGTGTGTTGTTATTCACTTAATGTTACAGACTTCACACAGACACATTTCTTTTAAAAGTGACAGACAGACACTCAAGGATCTCACCGGTCTTCGGGCTTGTAAGGACATAGAGTCAGGAACATTACCGTCTTAAACCTCTGTGTCGTGTAAGTTTGTGTAGCCATATGTCTGCTGAATTGTGTCGTGGGCAACAATGACGTCATGGTACAGCATGGTGACGTGGTACGGTATATGACGTCATGGTACGTTATAATTGACTTGCGACGTCATGGTACGGTATAATGACTATGTTGCGGTGTATTGACGTCGTAATTTATTATATGACTTTATGTTTACGGTATATGACGTCATGGTACGGTATAATATTTATGGTACGGTATATAATGGTACGGTATAATGGCGTTATGGTACGGTATATGACGTGGTACGTCATGGTATGATCGTGTTAATTCTAATGGCGCGTGCAGTTGCATAGGGACTAAAACGTTGTCATTGTGATGTCTGTATCTTTCCTGTCGTGAGGAACTATGGCAGGGTGTGACGTATGTTGAGATGTCACTGAGGTTGGGGAAGGTTGAGTGGGGTGGTTAGAATGTGGTGTTGGGAAATTGGTGGGGAGGAAGATGGTGGGGTGGGGAGGGTATATGACATAAATATATATAAATATACTAACGTTATCTTAAAAATTATAAGGTATACTTAGAGCATAATAGTGTTTTGTTTGGTTTATTTCCTTCAGTTTAGCTGATCAGTCTGTAAAATTGGCAGAAATTCACACTATGACCTGATGATGCTGCTGTTGTTTTTGTTTATGTTTGTTTATTTTTCCTTCTCTATCGCGTTCCACTTCATCTATCGCGTTCCGCTTCATCTATCGCGTTCACTTCGTCTGCAACAGGGACAACGCTTGATAGTATTGCACGGAGATGTGTGACCTATGACCTCTGACCTTCAGCTACGACTGGATACGACAACCACTACCTGAAGTTAACGAGCAGGCTGTGAACAAGACGGACAAGTCGCAACCACTGGCTAACCATTGCCTTATAGTCACAGGATCGAACCAGGACAGTTGGGTGGGTTCGGGTTAAATCTTGGAGTTGCTGAACCTGGCATCGACCTTGGGGCCAGTAAACTAGCCAGGGTGAGAAAGGGAGTGGAGGGAGGTGGGGCGAATAGGGGAAGCATTGAAAAATAAAAGAGATAGATATCTTGGGTTGGAAGGAGGATTGTGGAGATTGATGAGGATTGTGGGAGAGGGTGTGAGAAGGATTGTGGGAGAGAGAGTGTGAGAAGGATTGTGGGAGAGGAGAAGTGTGTGGAGGATTGTGGGAGAGGAGAGGGTGTGAAGAAGGATTGTGGGAGGAGGGAGAGATGTGTGAGAAGGATTGTGGGGAGGGAGAGGGTGTGGGGAAGGATTGTGGGAGAGGGGGGGGGTGGGTTGTGGGGGGGAGAGGTGTGAGAAGGATTGTGGGAGAGAGGAGAGGGTGTGAGAAGAGTTATTGGGAGAGCGAGAGAGATTGTGAGAAGGATGCAGGAGAAAGGGAGAGAGGGATGTGAAGGATTGTGGGAGAGGGAGAGGGTGTGAGAGAAGTTATTAGAGGAGAGGTTGTGAGAAGGATTGTGGGGAGAGGGAGGTGTGAAGATTGTGGGAGAGGGAGGGGTGTGAGAAGGATTGTGGGAGAGATAAAGGGGAAGGGAAAGAGGTTATAGTGGATTCTGGGAGGTATAAGAGACAATGTGTGTGTGTGTGTGTGTGTGTGTGTGTGTGTGTGTGTGTGTGTGTGTGTGTGTGTGTGTGTGTGTGTGTGTGTGTGTGCGTGTGTCTTTAGGGAGTTCATTGACAGGACTGAGGTGGGAATTTTCTCTCATCGGTGTTGGTCAGTTGAGTGTTGATAATGATGGAAGGTACCACTGTTTACTACCACACATGAGGAGGAAGGAGGAGGAGGAGGAGGAGGAGGAGGAGGAGGAGGAAGAAGAAGTGGGGAGGAGTTACTGTACCTGTTTAATCCTCTAAAGTCACAAATATGCTGGATATAATTGAGTTAAGGATAAAGTCACAGTCTTCACATCTTGGCAGGGATCATTCTCATCTCTCCTCTTCCAGACATACCGTACACCCACAAGCTGTGTTCCTGACGAGCTATACTCACCACCCGACGACCCACGAGGGCATCTGACTTTTTTTTTTCCCCGTTGAAATTCCATTAAGCAGAGAATCTATCTACCAGAACTCAGTCATACTCGGGACTAACAGTGAATGGACCTCCCACAGAGTGTTTACTAGGACAAATAAACCTTCATCAGTTCAGGTTCTTCCTGGAATTAAATATCTTCAATGAAGGTCAAGAGGAACGACGCTTCGATGAATAGATCCGACAAAAACACTTGTGTCTCATCGCTCCCCGCACTTCCCAACCTGTTAGAAATAAAGGTAAGCTCATCCTCAGGGTCATTCATGGCAGTAATGAGACAACCACGACAATTCCTTCAGTATCAGCGTGACCTTGACCCTTGACCTTGACCTTTCTCAGTATTGTACAAATCTGCTGGGTTGTTGACATTATCTTCAACAATTCAAAAGTTACAGAGTGAGATCAAAAGGTTACGGATAGGAACAGGCGGACGTACCGGACAGACGAAGAGACACACATATACGAACACACGGACTTATGGAAAAACGTAGAAGACCATCTATCTGGTCACACACACACACACACACACACACACACGTACGTCTATTATTAACGGGGCTGACTGAGGACCTCTTCTTTGCGACTGACTCACTGACTGATTGCCTGACCGAGTGACTGAACGAGTGATTGATTGATTGACTGAGTAACTGTTTGGGTTGCTGTGACGGAGACGCTGATTGACGTTCACGAGCAGACAGAACAGAAAGAAAGAAAGAAAGAAAGAAAGAAAGAAAGACAGCGTGTTGATGGCCGTTCATGAGAGGAAGTGTTGATATGTTGTTGAGAGAGGACGAATTCTCAAAGGCTCGTTATATTTATCTCATTTATTTCCGTCTCAACCAGGGAGGAGAGTAAGGAACAAGACGGAACACGGAACACACTACCGTCTTACCTTGAGAGAATGGGAACAGGGAACACGGAATGGGGAACAAGACGGAACACAGAACACACTACCGTCTTACCTTGAGAGAACAGGGAACAGGAACACGGAACAGTCTCAACACCAGATGGCTTCTCCGACCTCCATTACTTGACCGTCGACAATTTTTCCTCTCTCTCTCTCTCTTAAAGTGAACCAGTTGGCAGCGTTCTACACATCACCTGCTGAGAGGAATAAGAAAATTCTCACCATCGAGCTACTGAGAATTCGGGTCGTTCAGAGGGGGAGGGAGGGAGGGAGGGAGAGAGGGGGAGAGAGGAAAAGAGAGAGGATGTTTGTGAGATAGGGAAAGAGGGAAAGAGGGAGGGAGGGAAGGAGGGAGGAACGAAGGAAGGAAGGAAGGGCCCGGTGTGGTACTGAGAATACCCCTTCACGTCACCAGTAGTTAGCAGGAGTATTGACCAATAAGACGGAAGGAAGGGGGTCATGGCGTCACTAACCATTAGCAGGAGTATTGGCCAATATGAAGGAAGTTTGGTGTCATGACGTCACCAGCCATTAAGTTGCTGGCCAAAAGAAAAGAAAGAGGAGGTCATGACGTCACTAGCCAGCAGCAGGAATATTAACCAATAAGAAGGGAGGAGGTCACAATAACAAGGGTCCAATTGGCCAGTTTAGTCGTAATGGCAGAGTAATGAAACTGGACGCGACCAGCTGTTGATATTAACATTCAGGGGAGGGACAGTGGGAGGGAGGGGGTGTAAATGGGGGGGGAAGAGGGAGGCAGAGGGAGGGTAAGTAGGAAAGGGGGGGTGGAAGGGAAAAGAGGGGGAAGGTGGAAGGAGGACAATTAGGAAGGGAGGTAGGGGGAGGAGATGGGAAAGGACAACTACGCATTAACGCATATGACACATAGGCACTAACGCCTATAAATAATACGCATTACCGCACATGACATCCAAAACAGACAGACAACTACGCACCGAACATCTCACAGGTCGAGGCAGAGTAAATCAGATTACCTCTAGAGCCAAACACTCAGAATGGCTCCCACTCAGGAGTTGATGACGCCGGTAAAGAAGGTACAGGAAGGCGTATATTACGTTCACGAGAATCAGGTACGACTATTGATTTATTCATTAACGAACTCCAGCGTGGATGTCTCACTGAAACAGGTAAATTTATCTAGGGTTCATGAAGCCACAACACGAACACAATGATACAACCCACCAAACCCGAGTGAATCCGGTTGAGAAAGTGCCTCGGGCCGTCAACAATAGGAGACACACAGAGTTATCTCAACACAAGCAGCTTTCAAACAATGGAATATGTAATGACATCCCACCCACCCCACCTCACCCCACCCCACTCCATCCCGCCCACCTCCATCCGCCACCCGCCCTCACCCCACCCAGCCACAAGACCGACACACATGTTTTTTAAGGTAATATGAGACGTGATTCATTCGTTCGCGGCAACATTCATTCGATTTGATGATCAAGATAGAGAGATTCACACACACATTTCGAAGCCTCATGATTCAGATTTACTCACCTACTGTATTTTGACAGGTAGAAAATACAGATACAATTACAGGTAAATACACAGGTACAGGTACAGGTAAAAGACACAGATATAGGAAGAAACACAGATACAAGTATAGAGAGGTTTATATCAACAAGGTTACGATGTCATAATTGGACGAAGCTTTTAGCCAATATACAAGAATGTAAAAAATTCATTAAAAACTTCACGCCACCCCTTCATCTACCTGTGTACCTGCTAATGAGCTTGTGTCTCCTTCAGTGCCAGCAAGAACATAGCAACACTCGGCACACCTGATGGGCTTTGTGATCAGGCGGTCTGTTTGTTTGTCTGTTTGTGTCTGTGTGGTGATAATTGATCAACACTAATCAGGTATCCAGTCAAGTGTGTCATTAACCTGTTGAATATTAATTAGTTGGATTTTAGTCATTTTCGGATCCAGAGAGTCACGTGATTTGGGGTAACCTAACCTAACCTAACCTGATGAACTCTTAACCTAGCCTAATTTAAATAGCCCCGCGGTTATTAGGTCTGGTTCCGGGTGCTGTCATGTCCCCAACCTGTCTTCTGTTACACTCTTACCTTCCTGTGTTATTAATCACTTAGTGTGTTAATGACTGAGTTATTAGCAAGAGTTGAGCACTATATCAGATGCTTATAAGTTAATCACACACACACACACACACACACACAGACAGACAGACAGACAGACAGACAGACAGACAGACAGACAGACAGACAGACAGACAGACAGACACACACACACACACACACACCCTTGTTTTCTCCGGAGCTAAAGGTCAACAGAGTGTCAAGGTCAGCATGAAAGGCCTCCCTGATGTCATCCTCTGCGTCCTGTGTTAAGGTGTTGGTACTGATGAAGGGTGATGAGAGTTATTCAGAGGGCGTCATGAGGAGCTCCTTGCTGCCAGTTTGTTGGTGCAAGATGTTATGGTGAGAGGTGAGTTGGCCCTCGTCTGGAAGCTGAGACTCGGTTATGGCAGCTGTGTCTATGGTATACCAACAGAATTCTTTCACCATAAGGTCTATTCTCCCGAGAGTCAGTAAATAAAAGGCTCCATACAGCGACGGTAACAGGTGGTGTAGTCTGCTTTGGTCTTTTTTGACATTTCTGACTGAGTCGAGGATGACCTCACTGGGAGAAGCTGTAGAGTGAGAAGAGTAGCAGTAGACAGGCTATATTTTGGACACCTTTTCTCACTGCTCCCCGTCTGGAGTGAGCAGAGTGGCTCCTGAAAAGGGCTGCTCAGTCACACAGACAGGAACAATTTGCACTGTTGCTTAAATCCCAGCACATGTGACCGAGTGGACTACATGTACTGTAGAGTTGTGACCTGCGACTCCAGCAGTCATCTCCGCTTAACCTCGGCGCTGCTCGTCTGTCGTCGTAAGGTTTATGACGATACTGTTGAGAGTGGGACGAGATGGATGACAGCTGCGCATGAATAGATTAATGTGGTGAGGCAGCTGCAACCACACATCTTCTCTTGATACAGTGGTTCAGGCAGCTGCAGCATCTGGGGAGGAGAGTTACAATGTATTACCAGTTGGTTGGTTCCACCTGAGTAAGACGTCCATCATGCACCGCCTTCATCTGCAGGTGTAGCTGATGAGTTACCATGTTGGTCACCTCTTCCTCCTACCCCACCGTCAGAGCTCCTGCTGCTGCATAAACTTGAGGTGGCCGGGGCGCTGGGCTGCAGGGGCTACCAAAAGATGTGTCCGTCCATCAGCTGCCTCACGGGCCACAGCTGTTCTTTGGTGGATTTACCTGTAGCATTTATGACACACACACACACACACACACACACACACACACACACACACCTCACCAACTTAACTCACAACAAGAGAAAAATCATCGTCAATTAAGTCCATCCTTGCCTCCCTTCACACCTACACGCTTGAAAAAAAATCTTAACTGACAAAAGAGATAAAATGTTTCCTGTTACCTTACGTCATGACTTAGACCTTGTGTGTGTGTGTGTGTGTGTGTGTGTGTGTGTGTGTGTGTGTGTATCTTTCTTTCTTGTTACTTCTCCTCCTCCTCAACTGGGAGGAGGAGTAAGAAGAAGAAGGATGAGGAGAAGGAGGAGAGGAGGAGAGAAGGAGAAGGAGGATAAGGATGAGAAGAAGAAGAAGAAGAAGAAAAAGAAGAAGAAGAAGAAGAAGAAGAAGAAGAAGAAGAAGAAGAAGAAGAAGAAGAAACAGGTCACTCTCCGCCTCGCTCGGGACCTGCCGTAACTCACCCGATTCAATGCTTAATGGACTTCGCACATGATATTCCCGCGCCGAGGCAACACAGACCTATCCCACACCTCCCTAAGGCAACAGGACTTCCAACCTTACTGTATCTGGCCTACAGGGGCGTAAATCCCTTGTCTGAGGTCACAGGTTAAGTGTGTTTTCCCTTCGCTCTTTTTTTTTTTTGGTCGCTTACATTGTAGTAATAAGCAGTGTTAAGGGCTGAGAGTCGTTCGCGTAAGGAGTCGGATTCATCCCGCCTTACTTGGCCTGTCCTCTACGAACGGTCCAGCTAAGGTAAATATATCTACATGTTTAGTCCGCTTGCCTGTCTGTCTCCCAGTCTGTCTGTGTCTGTCTGCCTGTCTGTGTGTGAGTGTCTGTCTAATTATCACCCGTATTTATATACTACGGGTGTACGTTTATGCCAAGGTGAATTTATTGTTTCAATTATTTGTTTATTTACTTAGTTTATGGGGTGGTGGGGAGGCGAGAGGAACACTGACACACGGAATGAATCATTTATCTATTTAAGAATTTATTTATTTTCTTATTTATGTAGAGGGAAGGGGCGGGGAGGGGTGGGGAGGGCAGGGGGGTGGGAGGGGCAGGAGGGGTGGGGGCAGGGGAGGGTGGGGGGGGAGAGGAGGAGGGGGAAGGGGAGGGGAGGAATGTTGTCGTGAGGATCGGGAGTATTTTGTTTATTTCTCGAAGGGGAGGAAGAGGGGAGGAAGAGGGGAATGTTAGGGGAGGGGGAATAAAGAAAATGGAAGGTAGGAGGTATTGGAGAAGGGGAAAGGGAAGGGAAAAGGGGACAGGGAAAGAGGGGGGTGGGGGGTGGATTTTAATATAACAACCCATTAATGTTGGACTTTAATAATTAATTTTTGTCTGTCTAAAAAATCTGCCATTGTGGATAAACTCGAGACCCAAACCAATTAACATATTTAAAAGTAATTGTTTAATATTAACAACACTATTACAGGTGAGATGAGAAACACCTGTATACTAGTGTCATGGTTCACACTCCGTCACCACAGTGTGAGTTGAATGTTTTTGTTTATCAGGATAATTTTAGAGTAATGGTGGGTAGTTATGGCCGGTGCTGACCCAGTGTACTCTGTGCACGACCCACCCAACTACGCGCGCGCGCGTGTGTGTGTGTGTAATTTCACTTTCACTGTGAATCTTAAAACTATAACTTTATTATATTCCAAAGGTTAGAGTAATCCAGTAATTGATGATTGGTAACTGTGTATAACTAATTAACCTGCAGGTAGACTAAGGTTTTCACTCTTGTTTTGCTCAAGGATGACGTCACTGACATCATCTTATGCAAAGATAGCGTCTTAAAGGCCGTCCTGAAGAGCTGTCTTGATAGGTCTACTTAGTTGCGTCATCTTGAGTGGGTTGCTTTATGAAGGCCGTCTCGAGAGGGTTGTATTGAGAGGGCCGTCTTGAGAGGGCCGTCCTGAGAAGTTATCTTGAGAGGGCCGTCCTGAGAAAGTTGTCTTGAGAGGGCCGTCCTGAGAAGTTATCTTGAGAGGGCCGTCCTGAGAAAGTTGTCTTGAGAGGGCCGTTTTGAGAGGGCCGTGTTGGGATGCACGTTTTAAGAGGGACGTTATGAGAGGGCCACATTGAGAGGGGTGACATAAGAGGACCGCCTTGAGAGGGCCGTCTTTGAGGACTTTCTTGGATTTTTTTTTTTCAAGGAGAAGCATCTTAGAGGGGCTCGTTCATCCTCATATCAGTCACCACTTTACACCCAACTTAAGCATAATAAAAAACTCACACCACTCCGTACAAACTTTCTGTAGAGAGTGGGGGCGTTAAGTGCTGCTGAAACCCTTCTTACATCTATTTACATCTTTTTTTTTTAATGATACATATTTTTCATCGATTTATTTATATATATTTATCAATTTGTTTATTTATTTATCTGTATATTTATTTACTTAGTCTGAGTTTACATTAATATATCTTTCTAATTATCTCTCTCACTCTCACTCTCACACATACATACTCACTCTCTCTCTCTCAGCCTAAGAACCTCCCCATCAACACCTCCCCCTAACCCCGTCATCAACCTCCCTCCCACCACCTAAACACACAAAACAAAATCTCAACGTAAACACACACCACCAGCACCACCCCGGTTTCTCCTCCCAACTTTCACTCACTTCTCCCACACCCCCACCCCCCTAACACCTCGGCGACAACATTGAGTGTCGGAAACGCCTCACTCAACCATCCACATTTTCCGGGTTGGCTGAGTCCAGATATGTAATGCAATCCGGGCCAATCAGAGTCTCTCAGGAGGACGGGGATTTTATGTGTGTGTGTGTGTGTGTGTGTGTGTGTGTGTGTGTGTGGCCTATAAATTTGGTTTTGTTTCCGGTGGTGGAGGCTGGTGAGGTGTGGGCGTGGAGTGGGCAAGGCGGAGTGGGCTTGAAGTGGGGTTGCGAAGGAGTGGGATAGAGAGAGTGGGCATGGGGTGGGCTTAGAGGATTGTAATTGAAAGATATGGTTGGTTGTTATGGTTGAGGGTTGTGGTTGAAGAATGTGGTTGAGGGTTGTGGTTGAGGGTTGTGGTTGAGGGTTGTGGTTGAGGGCTGTGGCTGAGGGCTGTGGTTGGCTGAGGGTGAGGGCTGTGGTTGAAGGTCAGGCTGAAGGCTGACAGGGTTGAGTGGGTTGTGAGGGAGTTATTATAGACTAGTTTAGATGTATTTTTATAACACACACACACACACACACACACGCACACACACACACACACACACACACACACCTGAATATCAATACAGGTTAGTTTATCCCGCCATAGCTCAGGTAGAGGCCGACACGTAATGAAGTAAACGACAGTCTATTAAACACACCGTCATCAGGTATAATTAACTCCCAAGAAATACTCACATTTCTCTGTATATTTCTGGTCATTAATTCAGCGTCTTGTAGTTGATTATTTTCCGGGTTGTGTAACAGTAGAAAACAAAACACATACATACATACATACATACATACATACATACATACATACATACATACATACATACATATACACACACATATTCCTCCCTCTCCCCCCTTCATTGCTTCACCCCACTCCATTCACTCCTCTCCCCCCAGCAATATACACGAGGACTCTGATAAATAATAGGAGAAGAGGGGAAAATGAGGCTTTCCCCTCACCTGGATAATCTCAACAGGTAGATTGCTACACCCAACATGACTCTCACTGTCTCCTCAGGTTAGCTCCCCTAGGCTCTCCCCTCAGGTTAGCTCCCCTCGGCTCTCTCCTCAGGTTAGCTCCCCTAGGCTCTCCCCTCAGGTTAGCTCCCCTCGGCTCTCTCCTCAGGTTAGCTCCCCTAGGCTCTCCCCTCAGGTTAGCTCCCCTCGGCTCTCCCCTCGGTGTCCTTCTCCAGGTTTATTCCCCACAATCCTCCACCCTTTACCTCCCCATTATCCTCCTACCCCCTTCCTCCCCCTTACATCTTTCCCACTACCCACACCACCTACCTGTCTTTAACATCCTGTGTGTGTGTGTGTGTGTGTGTGTGTGTCCGCCTCACCACACATGACTTCACCTGATCTAACAGAGAGGAAGATGCCCTTTTGACCTGCCAAATGGAGCGGAGAATCGAGCCCACAGAGACCGTATAGTAAACCTGGTCTTGCCGTCGCCTCAACACCACCTGTGGCTAAGATTTGTTCCAATTTATTTTAGAATATTTTTTTTTTCGATTATCAGATTTATTTCAAAAAAAAGTTTCGTGCAAAGATTTTTCAGATTTATTCTAATTGTTAAGACCCAGTGATGGAAATAATCGGACGGACGGGCGGACAGACGGACGGATAACGTTATGAAGGGATAGGCGGATTTCTTTAAGCTGAAGGGGATAGTATACTTTTTAGCTGTTTAAGGGGAAGCTAAGGTAAGTTTTAGTGGTTGAGAGAGAGAGAGAGAGAGAGAGAGAGAGAGAGAGAGAGAGAGAGAGAGAGAAAGACATAGAGACAGAGAGAACTTTTAACTATCTCATTTCCTCTCTATATAAAACCCCAAACCAACTTTTACCGCTCCACCTCTTATTTAACCCTCTGGATAATTCAACACCTCGCCCTCCACAACACGACAAACGCTGTAATCATGGATAATGTTCCTATCTCATCCCTTAAATTATTCAGTCAAATCGCTTCTAATTTCCCGTTTTCTTTCACCCCCAAAAAATACTAATTTAAGGGTATTCATTTCTAAATTTTTTCTGCGTTGAGGAATATAATTTTTTTTTTTTTTTGGCTTTTAAATATTTCAAATTATCTAATTTTTTCTGGGGAGTGAAAGAAATATAATATAGGGTTTTTAAATGAAAATTCTACTTCTTTATTAAAAATCATTAAAAGCTATTTGAGGGTAAACTTAACTTTACTATTTTTTTTTTACCCCCAATATTTTCTTCTATACTTTAAGTCAAGTTTGGGATACACAGAGAATAATTTTATCTAAATACATTTTATACTTCAGAAGAAAAAAAAATCTCAGTGAAGAATAAACTATATATTTTGATTTTCCTTTCAAGTATTTTTCTTTTCGTATCACATGAAGATTAACCATTCTAACCTAACCTAATCTAACCTAACTTAACCTAACCCAGGTAACGTAAGGGTGTTTAATCATCAGGTGAAATAAATCGGGGGTCTAATCTTCAGGTGATTATTTATAGATTTTCTTCACCAAACAAGACGAAAACAAGGTAGATTTTCTTCACCAAACAGTCCCTGCAAACAAGGTAGATTTTCTTCACCTGAAACACCAAGATATATTCAACATTTTCTCCAGCTAACAGAACCAGAATGAAGGTAAATTTACTTGAACTAAACAGACCAGCAGCTGTACGGAACTTCCAGGAAGACCTCCAAAGAAATCTCTCCCGGTTTCATACTACAAACAGCGCACCGACACAGAGCCTTCAGGAGCGCTAACACGAGCCTTCAGGAGCACCGACACAGAGCCTTTAGGAGCACCGACACGAGCCTTCAGCAGCGTCAACACGAGCCTTCAGGAACGTCAACACGAGCCTTCAGGAACACCAGCACCAACCTTCAGGAACGCCAACACGAACCTTCAGGAGCGTCAACACGAGCCTAGGCTCAGTAGCGTCAACACGAGCCTTCAGGAACGTCAATACAAGCCTTCAGGAATGCCAACACGAACCTTCAGGAGCGCCAACACGAGCCAGAACTGAACAGCATAATCGAGGTGCGGCCTGGCTAGCGCAAGATATAGTTGCAATAAGACCTCTGCACTTTTATTGCTTACACTTCTAGATATAAAACCTAATACTCTGTTTGCCTTATTTCGAACTTTAACGCACTGTTTTCTAGGCCGTAGGTCCGGGCTTACAAGTACCCCTAAGTCTCTTTCACAAGTCGACTTCTCTTAGTTGATGTTGTTAAGGCTGTATACATTGACAGTATTTGTTCTTCCAATATTCAGTACGCTGCACTTGCTGGTGTTGAATTTCACGTGCCATTTTTCTGACCACTCCTGCAGTTTATTTAAATCCTCCTGTAGTGCATTTGCATCCTGCCCTGAATTAATCTGCCGCCCTATTTTGGTGTCATCCGCAAACTTGCTTATGCCACTGCTGATCCCAGTATCTAGATCGTTTATGTAGATTATGAACAAGAATGAGCCCAGTACTGACCCCTGGGGAACCCCACTGGTTACACAACCCCACTCAGGCAAAGGTTCGCTCGCCTCCTGCTGCCAACAGTGGTGGTTCGTTAGGGTGCTGGTGTGTGTGTATGTGTATGTGTCTGTGTGAGAGAGAGAGAGAGAGAGAGAGAGAGAGAGAGAGAGAGAGAGAGAGAGAGAGAGAGCCGTCCACAATATCACTGCAGTATAATTTAATAATACTTACATTCTCTTCTGCATATTGTCCGAGACTTATGAGTAATATTTGCGTATATTGCACACACAAGTGACACACACACACACACACACACACACACACATACACACAGACACACACACGTGACACAGACACACACACGGAGATATGCACGTTCACAGAATGCGTAAGTAAATGTGAATACCACACAAAACACTAGGGTGTACGCTTAGGGTATTCGCGAAAGGACAGGTTAGGTCCGTGGGGAAGCGGGAGGAGAAAGGAGGAATTGGAGGTGCGCAGAAAGACGTGAGGAAGGACAGACGTATGAGGGCGTGAAGAGAGATGGACGAGAGGTGCGTAGGAGAGCGTGAAGAGAGACGGGAGGAAGGACGGTCGGGAGGTGCATATGATGGCGTGAGAAGAGACGGGCGGAAAACGGACGGGAGAAGCATAGGAGGGCGTGAGGAGAAACGGGCAGAGGGACGGACGGGAGATGCGTAGGAGAGCGTGAGGAGAGACAGACGGGCGGAGAGGTACAGTAATGTTAAGGTTGAGCATCAGGTTACCATTAGCTGGGTGAGGTCAACTGTGGCTGCCAAGCTAAGGCACCTTATAGCCCGTCTTGTCTGTGGGTGTCTGTCTCTCTGTCTGTCTTCCAGTATGTCTGTGGGTGTCTGTCTCTCTGTCTGTCTTCCAGTATGTCTGTGGGTGTCTGTCTCTCTGTCTGTCTTCCAGTATGTCTGTGGGTGTCTGTCTCTCTGTCTGTCTGTGGGTGTCTGTCTCTCTGTCTGTCTTCCAGTATGTCTGTGGGGTGGGCGTTCCCTCTGCTCCGTCTTCTCTCCAGTATGTCTGTGGGTGTCTGTCTATCTGTCTGTCTGTCTGTGGGTGTATGTCTCTGTCTGTCTTCCAGTATGCTCCCTCTGTCTTCCAGTATGTCCGTGGTGTCTGTCTCTCTGTCTGTCTTCCCAGTATGTCTGTGGGTGTCTGTCTCTCCTGTCTGTCTTCGTTCGTGGGTGTCTGTCTCTCTCTCTGTCTGTCTTCCAGTATGTCCGTGGGTGTCTTGTCTCTCTGTCTGTCTTCCCAGTATGTCTGTGGGTGTCTGTCTATCTGTCTGTCTGTGGGTGTTCGTCTCTCTCTCTCTGTCTTCCAGTATGTCTGTGGGGTGTCTGTCTCTCTGTCTGTCTTCTGGCATGTCTGTGGGTGCTCACTATCTGTCTGTCTTCCAGTATGTCTGTCTGTCTGTCTCTGTCTGTCTCTCTTCTGTCTCCAGTATGTCTGTGGGTGTCTGGCCTGTCTGTGGGTGTCTGGTTTCTCTGTCTGTCTTCCAGTACATGTCTGTGTGTCTGGTTCCTCTGTCTGTCTTCCAGTATGTCTGTGGGTGTTCGTCTTCTGTCTGGTCTTTCCAGTATGTCCGTGGGTGTCTGTCTCTCTCTGTCTTCCATCCAGTATGTCTGTAAGTGTCTGTCTGTGTCTGTGGGGTGTCTGTCTCTGTCTGTCTTCCAGTATGTCTGTGGGTCCCTCTCTCTCTGTCTTCCTCCAGTATGTCCGTGGGTGTTCACCCTCTGTCTTCCAGTATGTCTGTGGGTGTCTGTCTGTCTGTGGGTGTCTGTCTCTCTGTCTGTCTTCCAGTATGTCTGTGGGGTGTCTGTCTCTCTGTCTCCAAAAAAATTGTCTCTCTGTCTTCCAAGTATGTCCGTGGGTGTGTCGTCTCTCTCTGTCTTCCCAGTATGTCTTGTGGGTGTCTCTGTCTCTCTCTTGTCTGTCTCCAGTATGTCCGTGGGTGTCTGTCTCTCTCTCTGTCTTCCAGTATGTCTGTGGGTGTCTGTCTCT
>NW_024751204.1:27500-87500 GCF_018991925.1 Homarus americanus
TCTAAAGAAAGAAAAGAAAACCAAGGATATATAAAAACGAGGCTAAACAAAACTAATGGAAATCGTTTTAGGGATGACATAAAAAATATAATAAAACGAAAGAAAATCCGAAAGAAAATGAGAAAATATAGATAGATAGATAGATAGAAAGATAGATAGATAGATAGATAAGTTTCAAATCTCTACCTCTACCCTGTCCCAATGCCGTACGATAGTTTGGGCAGGGAGACTGGCAGCGCTTGAAAATTTTCCCTCCACCCAAAGCTATGGCTGGCGGACGTATGATAAATTTTATTAAACTCTCTAATATACACAACACACTCGGAGAGACGGACACACACTGAAGTACTGTAATAGAAAGTAAACGTGAAGAGAAAAAGAGAGAGAGAGAGGAAAAAGAGAGGATATATATAATACAAACAAGGAAGTATTGAATAGATGGGGTGGAAATAAAAGAGCGATAAATATTGGAGACACAACAAACAGGCTTAAGTAAATATTGGGTAAAGGAAAGACTCGATAGGAAAAAATATATAAAAAGAGAAAATACGGAGAATAAATAAAGGAGGTGTAGTGTATAAAGAATAGTGGGTGATACAGGAACACTTCCGGGAAAACACGAGAACGGGAAAAATATACTGGAAAGGCAATGAAAAAATATATGACTACTACTACTACTACTACTAATACTGCAACAACAACAACAACAATACTGTAATAATAATAATAATGATAATAATAATAATAATAATAATAACTATGATACTAATAATACCAAAAGGGTATGCTATAACGAATCTAATTGGTTCTAGAACCTTGTTCGTTATAGCATTCGTTCGTTATAGGATTAATCCGTTCCAGGCCCTCAAATACAACCACTTAACACTGAAAAATATAATATAAAATTGTAAAAATTGTAAAAAAGTGCATAAATATGCATCTAAACCCCTGAAATAAAGAATATCATTAATATTTGTAATAAAATACAATAAATTAGTAAAAAAAACAAAAACAAACATTTTTTTTTTAAATAATGTTCGTTGTAGGAGTTTCGTTCGTTATAGCATTCTCAATTTTATAGGTAAAACCGTTCGTTATAGGAATATTCGTAGTAGGATCCGTTCGTTATAGCATACCCCACTGTACATAAAAAAAATACTTAAACATTAATTGACTCGTAAAGACACAACACAGTAATGACCAGTAGAGGCATAAATATACAAGTCAATAGGTAAAAAGGCGAAGAGGTATTTATTAGTGGAATTTTCTAGCGGGAAAATAAAGTGTCGTAAAAATGGTTCATAAATGACTAATAAACTCTTCAACGAGTAAACCTGAAGGAAGGAGAAAGAAGAAAAATAAAATCAACAGGAGAAAGATGCTCACCTGAGCCAGACTCCGGGAAAGACGGAACACATTTAGCGTTCCAATATTATTCAAAACACGTAAACAAAACGCGTATTTTACACACTTCCGTCAACGCTCCGTCAACGAAGGAATAAAACAATAATAACAAGGAGGAAAGCTAAAAAAAGGGCCAGAAACACTAACCAACGAAAGAACTCTAAAAAAGAAAACGGTAGGAGAAGAAAACAATTAGCTGCTGTGTGTGGGGTACAAGGGCGAAAAACAAATGAGTGTTGAGATGCGCACCGCCACCGCCTCCTCAACACAGCGCGTGGGAACCCCAGTCTGTTCCCGCCCAATAACGAGACGCCTGGTTTTTACTAATAGTTTTAACGGTGTGGAGAAGGGGGAGGGAAAGTGGTAATAAAAGACGGTAATTGTGGAGGAGGGACAGAGGCCTCGGGTGGGGGGAGAAAAAAGGCAGGGAAGAAGAATAACGGGAAGACAACAAGCGGTTCGGAAATCGAATGCGGAGACGGAGTGGATGTTGGCAGGCGACTGTCACTTGTGTATAAATAAATATATATGTATAAGTGACAAAATATCAATAAGAACATTAAGATATATTTGATAGATCAGAATATATACAAATAAATTAAAATTACAATATAAATAGGAGTACAGACATGTAAAATATTAAAATAGTTCTCACAATATTGAGTCAATAATGTGTAAATAACCGCTACTTAAATAACTCGCCTCAGTATATCGCTATTACAAAAAAAATGTTCATTATATAATTTAATTATTCATAATTAACGAGTAAATACAAGACCTGTGAATGACTCCACCTGGGCATAATTAACCGTGACAATGTAAACACCAGCCTAATTACACACACACACATACCTGTAATTAGTATAAAAAAAAAAAAAAAAAACTACTACTCGTGCCATTCCAGAGGACGCTTTCACTACCTTGTCCAAGCAAAATACTGAGGGAATTCCAGATTATTCACGTATGGAGGCATGGGCTTAGGTAGAGAGAGAGAGAGAGAGAGAGAGAGAGAGAGAGAGAGAGAGAGAGAGAGAGAGAGAGAGAGAGAGAGTCTCCTTTTTCACATTAGAATTTCTTTCACAATTTAAGCTTCCTCACTCTCTCACTGCCCCTTTCTCTATCCGTTCCTTGGTCTCTTTCTCATTCTTCCTTTCATTCTCTTTTTTCTTCTTTCTTTCTCTCTGTCACCCATCCTTCAGTCCAGCCTAAAATACACTTCAATCAAATTCCTTCCCTATCCCAACCCCATCCTATTACAGCCTATCCTTATCCATCCTCTCCTACCTTATCCTGACCTAAATTGTTTTATCCTACATCCTCTCTATCCTCAACCATCCTTCATCTATCCTATATTCAACCTATTCTTATGCACGATGACTTGACCCCTTGATAATAATGCCTTAACTACTTGAGTAAATGGAGGTGTGTGTGTGTGTGTGTGTGTGTGTGTGTGTGTGTGTGTGTGTCTAAGTGTTCACGATACTAATACGCATGAAAATCTGAATTACTATTATTATTACTATTATTATTATTATTATTATTATTATTATTATTATTATTATTATTATTAACATTCCAAATATTACCAACATTATCACTATCAATATTAACATCATTATTATCATTTAACATTATTATTATTGCCATTATTATTATTAGTATTATTACCACTTCATAAACTACAAAGTACAAGACACGTCACAATACACACTACAAACCTTAATAATTATGCCTTCATCCTTAAAAGTCATCTAATTGCTTAATTAACCTTTATGTCATGGAATTCACCCACCTAATTGGCTATTACCTTGTGCCCACCAGACCAATAAGCTTACGACCTCTTATATCTCTTTTTGTTCGTTCATTGTTTACTTTAGGTCTTTTGTTTTTTTTATATTTTATTTATGTAGTTTTGTTTTGGGGTCTGTTTCTTTCTTTCTTTCTTTCTTTCTTTCTTTCTTTCTTTCTTTTCTCTTTTTCTTTTCGTTCGTTCTTTTTTTTTCTTCTTTCTTAATTTTAATTTTATTCATACATTCTTTCTTTTTTATTTCGTTCTTTCTTTCGTTCACCTGTATTCTTTATTTTCTCTCTATTTCTTTCATTCTTACTTTCTTTATCAGTTTTGTTTTCTCTTATTCCTTTTATCAATCCACAATTCTTTTACACGTTTATCCAATTCTATCTATTTACCATTTTTATTATTCCTTATTTCCTTCATTCTATTCATTATCTCTAATCCCCTATCCTCCATATTATTCCTAACTACACAACAATATTCACGTGTTCAGGTTAAGTGAGGTAATCATAAACAAATTGCTTCCTGTAACATAAATAAATACAGAAATGACAACAATTAAGTTACTGAACAAAAAATTAATTACGTCTTTCCTTAATGAACACGTCGAGAAACGTTCAATTATGATCAATTTACGTCATGCGGGGGGTAATATTCTGCTGGAGATACATACACATGCATATACATATTTATACATGCATACAGTTTCTATACACGTATACACATATGTACAAACATACATATACGCACACAGAGACAGGCATAAAGACAGACAGGTGACAGCCACAGGTGTACAGGAAGAATATAAATTAAAAATATCAAAATAAATCCCCAGGACACGTGAGCATCAACACAACGAAGACTACGAACGTAAAATTTTAAATAATATAAACAATTATCGTTTTAATCTAACCTAACAAACATCTAACAGTGACCAAACTTAACAAAAACATCTAAGTTAATCCACGTTAGGTTAGGATCAATGTTAAAATCTACGTCATGTAATAAAACTTCCCACTCACCGAATTCAGGACTGGTTGTATGAGTCCACTGCCAAAGGAACAATTTTCTCACTTTACGTGGTGTTCTGGTCACATTTAAACACTTTACACTATAATCTCTCACTTTATAAACGTCTTTAAAATAACTACTACCTCGAAAGATTGCTTAGTCATTTGTTAAGACGTGTTTTAATGACACAAACACTCGTCAACACAACCTATGAAGTATACAGGTGAGAATACTGATGGTTCGTTGTTTTGAACCATAGTGTTTGAACCCTGGTAACGCTCGCTGACTCTTTCGAAGCCCCGTGACGTCATCCTTGTCTCAAACTACCCTCTCTCCAATAGACTTTACTACTAACAAGCGACTAAATTCTGGTTACGAACACAATATATACTTTGATATTTTATTTACAAATTAAAACTATTACTTTACCAGCTTGTCCTTTAGTTTTTCAGCAGCGTAAAAAGTAATTCGATATACTACTATAACTAAAGACCAACTCCTAACTTTCGGACGAGTTGTAGATCAGGTTTCGGAGACTCGAAGAATCTTACAAGAAATGTATCCCTTAACTTGACCATAAATAAATACAGTCTATCGATAATTTTTTTTGTCTGTTAAAAAAAAAGTGACACAAAAAAAAAGGATAAAGAACAAGACCATTAACAACAACAACAACAACACCAGTAACAATGACAAAAACAATTACAACAATACGAAGAAAATTAAGTAAATATGAAAAATTAAAAGAAGAATAAGAACAGAAACAAAGATAAAATCGAAGAATAAGAAGCATACAAAAATGAAGGTTAAGGTGAAGACCCAACAAAAATAAAAGAATAATAAAGAGAGAGAGAGAGAGAGAGAGAGAGAGAGAGAGAGAGAGAGAGAGACGAGTATAATGATGATGGACGGAAAGCCAGACTTGTAACTTGTGAGGAATGATAGCAAAATTGTGTTTCTGTCCTGTGGCTTCTCTCCTTCCCTCCTTCACAGCTGGTACCCTCCTCCTTCAATCCCTCCCTCCTTCACAGCTGGTACCCTCCTCCTTCACTCCCTCCCTCCTTCACAGCTGGTACCTTCCTCCTTCTCTTCCTCCCCCTTCCCCCCTCCTTTCTTCCTTCACAGCTGGTGCCCTCCTCCTTCACTCCCTCCTTCCTTCACAGCTGGTACCCTCCTCCTTCCCTCCATCCTTCCTTCACAGTTGGTATCCTCTTCCTTCACAGTTGGTGCCCTCCTTCTTCACTCCTTCACAGCTGACACACACACACACTCTTTCGCCGCTACTCTATGACACCTCACATGACACCTACACCCCCACCTGACATCCACACTCTCACCTGACACACCTCACCTGACACCCACACCTTCACCTGACACCCCACACCTGCCACACTCACCTGACACCCTCACCTGACACCCCTCACCTTATACGCCTCACCTGACACCCACACCCTCACCTGAGACGCCTCACCTGACACCCCTTACCTGAGACGCCTCACCTGACACCCCTTAACACCAGCGTGGGACCCAATTATCAAAGGTTTCTTCCGACGATGAAAATTTTTCCTCCTAACTCACTGAGGTGTGAGGACGCATTGGCCCAGGTCGCTTAAGATACAATACGTAGACAGCGGCTTTAAAATTGAGTCGGAATTACACAGAGACTCTACCTACCGTGAACTGCCCGACTCTTTTGGACATCCGGGACCTGGTTACTTCTTCGTGTTCATTACTGCGCTTCAACAACTAGGGTCTTTAACTAGTGAATCAATTGCAATTATAAGAAATAACTCTATAGTGATCTTATCCAATTGTGGTTGAGTATGTGATCATCAAATTATTCACGGGGTTGTTTTTATTCATTATCGTTATACAAGAGGCAAAAGACGACTCTCAGACCACCACAAAAAATATCCTGGTGACCGGTCATAAGACTCACCTGTTAACTATATTATCTATTGATCTTTCGTCTTCAACGCACCTGTGAGTCATATTATCAATTCGGAAAAGAGGATAGGCTGTTCAGTTGACGTCATGGTAAATATGGGGATAATGGACACAGTTTTAAGGCGGAAACATCGATGCGAAAATGAAAACTTAATCTCATTAATTATTCATGCGACGCATAAATGCCCATGTTGGAGCCATAATGACGTCAGTATAGAATTTATGCCATAAATAATTTATTTCAGCAGTATTGTAGTAGGAAGGTTTATTTTTTCAGCGTTTCCAGGCAGGGTTATTCGCGAATTGGAAATGGTGGAGGAATGTGGCAACGGTAGTACTGTTTTGGCGGACAGGGCAAACCAAAGGCGTGATTGGCTGGTCCGGATGTGACGTTAGTAGCTGGTCCAGGAATGACGTGAGTGGCTGGTCCAGATTATGACGTCAGTGGCTAGTCCATGTGTGAGGTGATTAGTTGGTCCGGATGTGACGTGAATGGTTGGTCCATGTGTGACGTAATGGATGTAAACAAAAAATAGCGGAAGCAGGGTGTGGCAAGGCGTGTGTCCCTCGGTGTTTCTCACGTGTTAACTCACTCACCACACCACTTGAGAGCTGCACGGTCTTCCTCCTCCCCCTCTTCCTCCTCCCCCTCCTCCTCCTCCTCCAATCATCTTCTTCCCTTCTCGTCCTCCTCCTCTACTCATCTTCTTCCTTTCTTCCTCTCCCTTCTTTACTCATCTTCTTCCTTTCTCCCCATCCCCCTTTCCCTTCCATATCACTTCCCCCCTCCCACTCCCAAATCCTCCTCACCCTCCACTCACCCACCTTCCCTCCTCCACTCACCCACCCTCACTCTTCCTCCTCCTTTACCATCAGAGCGTCTTCCTCTTTCATTTCCCGGTGCACATTACCACACAACTCAGGAGGAAGCCGCCCCTCTCCCCCCCTACCCTCCCAGCTGTTCCTCTCCCCTTCCCTACCTCCCCCACCTTCAGGAGACTCCACGAACCCTTGGACGTTCCCCACCACAAGAATGACTCGATATTTCACTTGGTTCTTAGTTCTCGAGTCCATCCCCATTCCTCCCCCCCCTCCCACCTAGCCTTCTCCCCAGACCTCCCCTCCCACCTAGCCTTCTCCCCAGACCTCCCCTTCCCACAAGCCCTCCCCCAGCCCTTCTCTTGCCCCCCGGGGTCTTACAAACTTCAAGAGGGTTGCCTGATGGGGGAAGTTGCCTGATATCTTCCTATTTTTTTGAAAAAGGAGAGGGAAGGGGGGGGGGGCAGGGGAAAGGGTTTGGGAGGGTGAAAGAGGTTGGGAAGGGGTTGAAGGACAGTGGAAGAGGTTTGGAATGCTTAAGAGGGGAATTTAAAAGAAGGGGTTGGAAGGGTAAAGGTCCATTGGGTGTTTATTCAAGTTATCGTGTGGAAAACTCATGGACGGACGGACATTAAAAGGGTAGAGACTGCTGTTTGATGACCACGTGTGTGTGTGTGTGTGTGTGTGTACAACTGTTGTTGTTGAAACAGTTTATTTAGCCAGAAAAATACAGAAACAGAGTGGATAATAATAACAATATTAACATGACTGAGCCACTTGAGAACCTGAGCTTTCTTTGAGGCACCTGATATATACTATACATTTATCTCAAGGAAGTATTATGTAACATTTAGTATCATCTAGAATAGTACAATACCATGGTAGTAATAAGTACATCTCATAGTGTTACCACAGGTGCTCGTAACTGATTCTAATGTCTCGCTTTTTGATTACCCTCTCTCTCTCTTTCCTAAATATCACATCTGTCCCTTTAAAACATCTCATCTCTCCCTTACCAAAGCATCTCCCCCTCCAAAACATAGCATCTCCCCCTCCAAAACATAGCATCTCCCCCTCCAAAACATAGCATCTCCCCCTCCAAAACATAGCATCCCCCTACCCCCTACAAATATAAGCATCTCCTCTCACTTGGGTGACACTGTGGCCGGACTTCCAATAACATGGTAATATAATGAGAGGTATTATGAAGGTGGCCCCGCAGCCTATTGTGTAGAGAGAGAGAGAGAGAGAGAGAGAGAGAGAGAGAGAGAGAGAGAGAGAGAGACAGAGAGAGACAGAGACAGAGACAGAGAGAGAGAGAGAGAGAGAGAGACAGAGAGAGTAAACATCCCCGAAAAGGTCATTATGTAGGTCAGGAAGCTTTACACACACACACACACACACACACACACACACACACACTTGAGAGGGGGATTATTGTAACTCGGAAATAGACTAAGACAACAACCTCTTGAAGTAAGTAGAACAAGACCACAACCCGGAACTAAAGTAGGACAACACGTTAATATAACCTTATAGGAAATGATCAAGACGGACATACGGACACACCACCATGTCCTACACTCAGTTAAGGCTACGTGTCCTATTAAATGGACAAAGGGAGACCGACCCTCAGACACGCCAACCAGGGGGGGGGGGAGGCGCACGTGTTATGATATTTGACTTACATACAGTACATACATAAATATATTCATGCGTACACACATACATACATACATACATACATACATGCTGCGTATATACAGTAAATAGATTGTACATACACAGCTCAGAAATATTGCTTACACACACACACACACACACACACACACATGTACATACAGTATACAAACCACACAAATATAAAAAATAAAAACACACAAGTAAAAACACTAAAACGTCTTTATAAACAAAATCACCAACGCGTATGTAAATAAATACTCCCCAGTCAAACCAAAAAAAACAAACAGAACACCGAAGTCATTGACAAGCCATTCGAACAACGACACCATCTACTAACTCACACACAGCACAAGGAATCGAATCCCCTATAATCTAATGCAAAAATAATATCGTTAAGGAATTTATATTTTTGAATACCTAAAGTAAAAAAAAAAATAAAATAAAGAATATAATTTAATTTTTTGTAAGTAACTCAAAAGGAAGGTTGGGTTAAGTATAGGAAGGTAAAGTTAGAATAATCCGGGGTTAATCCAAGCGTCTTAGGCGAACGGCAACAAGCTTATGTTCACTACCAAGTACGGGCTGAGAGCAAGAATGGCCAGAGGGAAGAGGAAGAGGAGGAAGAGTTTGACAATTTTCTGGTCACTTGAATAAATTTTTCTTTGTGTTAAAATTGTTTGTATCATTTTCGGTGTCATCATCATCATCATCATCATCATCATCACCATCATCATCATCATCACCATCATCACCATCATCATCATCATCATCATCATCATCATCTTATTATTATTATTATTATTATTATTATTATTATTATTTCCTTCCTCCCCTTTCCATTTTATTATCACTAAGGTTTTACTGTACGTGAGGACGGAACACAGGCAGCGAGGGTCTCCACGTTACGACCTCCGGCGTGTTTACTGCACACTCAACATATCTCAACATGCAATAATTCCTTCTGCAACTTGCAACATCTATGACCCCTTCCAGATTTTCTCGTTAACTTGTAGCAGGGTCTTGACTCTCTGCAACTTGTTACTCCCTTGAATTTTTTCCTGTAAATTGCAATCTTTCTGGCAACATCCTGAAACTGTCTTCAAGGTTTAGCTACATATGCAACTCATTTTAGGTTCATTTTGCAACCTTGACTTTGTTTTTCCTCTCTGCAACTTGCAACTCTTCCTGGTTTTCTCTGCATCCTTCAGAAGCTCTGTTGCTCCAAGCAGCTTCCATGTATGTTTTCTGTGCAACCTGCAAGTTCTTGTAGCTCACTTATGCATCCTGCAGAACCTCTCTTACCCTTCTTAGCTTCTGAGTACAACTTTGCAATTTCATTTAGGTTATTTCTGCAACATGAGATTTCTTCTAGGGTCCCTCTGCATGTTGTAATTAATAATAGTATAGTATATTTATCCCTTAAGAAGCAGTCATGTCTATGGAACCCATTTTCACTTCTCATATCTATGCAACTTGCAACATTGTATATCTCCTCTCTGCATCCTTCCAAGCATTCTTACCCCTCCTAGCTTCTCCATGCAACATTGCAACTCTTTCTAAGGTCTCTCGGAAACATGCAATTTCCTCCAGTATATATCTGCACCATGCAAACCTCTCTCTGCAACCTGCAAACTCATGTAGCGTCTCTCTGCATGGAGCAAAACCCCCTCATTGCCCTCCCAGCTTCTCCGAGCAACATTTCAACAGCTGTATGACGCATGACAAAGTTTCTCCAGCAGACACAACTGTTATGGGTTATGTTAACTGGACAACTTAAGCTGCTGAGTGGAGCCCCGGTCACGACTCTCCCACAATGAGGGTCGTGAAGGTAATGGAAGGGAGTAGGAGGGTCGTGAGAGTAGTGGGAGGGAAGAATAAGGTCGTGAGGGTAGTGGGATGGCGAAGGAGGGTCGTTTCTTTCCATCTCTCTCTCTCTCTCTCTCTCTCTCTCTTTCCTTGTCTATTTATTTCTCTCTTTCTATGTCCTTTTTCCCATCGTTATTCTCTCGCTTTCCCTCTCATCTTTTTCATCTTTTAGTTTTCTCTTTCTGTCTGTCTGTCTGTCTGTCTGTCTGTCTGTCTATCTTTCTGTCTGGTTCTCTCTCTTTTTCACTATCTCTATCTCTCTTATGAGGCAGCCACTTAAGGCGGGAAGTCGTCAAAGCGGGAGATACGAACCCGAGGCCTCACATTCTCCCGGGAGCTTAACGTGTACCAGTGCCAGTGTGGGCAGAGGCGGGCGAACCTCCGTCTGGCGAAAACTTCCACCCCTCACTCCTCTCCACCCTAATCCCCCTCATCCATTCCCTTCCACCCCCATTCCCCCTCAACCCCATACCACTCCAACCCCACTCCGCCCTCTCAGCACCACTATTGGAAGATGTCAGAGAGAGAGAGAGAGAGAGAGGCACTTAAGCCATAGGAAACTCTTAAACGTGATTGTAATTTTAGATTGAAGGATAAAAGAAGAGAATTATACGAGGGGGAGAAGGATAAATGATGAGGAAGAAGAGGAGGTGATAAAGAGGAAGAAGAGGAGGCCAAAAAGAGGAAATAAAGAAGAGGGAAATGAGATAAAAGGAAGAAGAGGAGGGTGATGAAGAAGAGGAGGAGTTAAAGAGGAAGAAGAAGAGGAGGAGATAAAGGAGCCACCTAACAGTAAGAGGAAGAAAAGAAGAGGAAAAGAAAAAGATGAACAAGAAGAAGAACAAGAATAGACAAAGGCGGAGGAAGAAGATGTAAAGAAGATAACGAGATGATACAAAAAGAGGAGAAATAAATCAACTTCCAGAGGAAATAGAGAGAAGGAGAACAAAGGGAAGGAAGACGAAGAGAAGATGAAGAGGAGGAAGTAAGAGGAAGAGGAAAAAGAAGAAGAGAAGCAGGGGAATAGAACATGGTATGTGATAAGAGACTAACAAGAGACTAGGAAATGAGGTGGAAGGGAGAATGAAGAAAGACATGGGAAGGAATGGATAATTGGGAGGAGGAAGGAAAAAAAGGGGGAAGGAGGGAGCAAAGAAGGATCGATAGAAGAGAGAGAGAGAGAGAGAGAGAGAGAGAGAGAGAGGTGAAAGATGCAGAATCAGCAGTGTAGTAGGTGTGTGTGTGTGTGTGTGTGTGTGTGTGTGTGTGTGTGTACATAACAACAGCCCCTTGCTTCTGAGTCTGGCATGGAGAGGTCCTAAAACCTTGACTTATAATCTTCCCACGGTCGACAGTTTTTACCCAGGATATCAAATGGTCCCTTGAGAGTGTGGCTTGTTTCCTCTGAGGGGAGGCGGGGGGAGGAGGGAGGGAGGGAGGGGACGATGGAGGGAGAAGCCAAGGAGAGGGAGGAGGGAGGAGAGAGAGGGTAAAGGTGGGAAGGAGGAAGAGGGTGAGGTATGGGGGAAATAAGAAGAGGTAGAAGGAGGAGTGAGGGGTGGGGGAAGAGGTGGAGGGAGGTAGTAGGGGTTAGGAAGGAGTGGGAGGCTAGGATAAAGCGGAGGTGACAGGGGAGGAGGAGGGGGGTAAGGGAGTGAGAGAGGAAGGGAGGCAGGAGGAAGAGGGAGCGTGAAAAGGGGGTCTGGAGGAGGGTAGGAGGAATGGCTGGAGAGAGAGAGAGAGAGAGAGACATCCCACAGTATTAATATAAGCAACATCAATGGTTCCCTTTATAACGCAACATCAAAATTTATTAACTAAAATTTTTCCTCTAAAAAGATTTTGAGTTATATATTTTTTAATAATGACATTCCACCGTGTGGAAAAACTTTTTACAATATATATATACATACTGTATATAACAAACACGTAATACAAATTGTTTATACCACATCCCAATATACGGTATACACACTTTTATATATATATATATATATATATATATATATATATATATATATATATATATATATATATATATATATATATTTCTCAGTTCACAAATATATGCTATATCTAATAACGAATGTTTCTCAACCCAAGAAATACAATATATTTGTTTCTATTTTCTTAGCTATCATATATATTTCTATAACATTATTCTATATAACAGACGACCAAGAACCTTCCTCTCAAGGGCTGGTCAGTGATATGGGAGGAGAGGCAACAGGCTGCCCCGGCTGTTGTATTAGTACACGAAGCTAATAGTTCATGAGTACTTAACACTACCCCATAGCCCGTGAGTAAGTAGAACCATTAAAGGACACATCTGGTACAACACTTTATCCCTGATGGCAAGATAACCGATACATTAAGACTGTATTAACATTTTGTCCTAGTAACCAATTCAACTCCTAATTACAGAACTAAACAAACAATGTGCTGGAAATACTCTGTAACTCTCAAGGGGTCACAAAGATATCCACCAAAAAATCGGAAAGGTCATGTTTTTCAGAGCTTTTGACAATTTACAGCACAAAGACCTTCTTCTTTCACGAGGCGCAGTAAAGTTAGGAGGCAGACACGAGTGACAGATGGAGTGTAAGATATGGGTTTGTACTCCTCCTAGACGTAGAGAAGAGAGAGAGAGAGAGAGAGAGAGAGAGAGAGAGAGAGAGAGAGAGAGAGAGAGAGAGAGAGAGAGAGAGAGAGAGAGAGAGAGAAAGAGAGAAAGATGTGCAAGACGGACTCAGTATCGTGAGTGAAGACAAAGAGAAAGAGATCTATCTATCGATCTATCTATCTATCTATCTATCTATCTATCTATCTATCTATCTATCTATCTATTTATCCATTTGTTGTTTTCTCTCCTCCACAAGACTTCAAAGAGCTGTGAGATACTGATCCAAGAGAGAGAGACTTTCACAGGCCTTTTAAAACTATCTCTCATGAGGAACGAGAGACAAAAGGATAATAATAAAATGGAAAATTAGAAAATTGTGCAAATGAAACATATCAGAGATAACAAACGTCTCGAGATATCTCTTGACGTCTTGAAATATCTCCTGACGTCTTGAAATATCTCCTGACGTCTTGAGATAACTCCTGACGTCTTAAGATAACTCCTGACGTCTCGAGATATCTCTTCCTGACGTCTTGAGATAACTCCTGACGTCTCGAGATTTCTCCTGACGTCTTGAGATAACGCCTGACGTCTCGAGATAACTCCTGACGTCTCGAGATAACTCCTGACGTCTTGAGATAACTCCTGACGTCTTGAAATATCTCCTGACGTCTTGAGATAACTCCTGACGTCTTGAGATAACTCCTGATGTCTTGAAATATCTCCTGACGTCTCGAGATATCTCTTGACGTCTTGAAATATATCCTGACGTCTTAAAATATCTCCTGACGTCTTGAGATAACTCCTGACGTCTCAGATAACTCCTGACGTCTTGAAATACCTCCCTGACGTCTTGAGATAACCCCGACGTTCGGAAATATCTCCTGACGTCTTGTCATAACTCCTGACGTCTTGATATAACTCCTGACGTCTAGAAATATCTCCTGACGTCTTGAGATAACTCCTGACGTCTTGAGATAACTCCTGACGTCTTGAGATATCTCCTGACGTCTTGAGATATCTCCTGACGTCTTGAGATAACTCCTGACGTCTTGAGATAACTCCTGACGTCTTGAGATAACTCCTGACGTCTTGAGATAACTCCTGACGTCTTGAGATAACTCCTGACGTCTTGAGATAACTCCTGACGTCTTGAGATATCTCCTGACGTCTTGAGATATCTCCTGACGTCTTGAGATAACTCCTGACGTCTTGAAATATCTCCTGACGTCTTGAGATATATCCTGACGTCTTGAGATAACTCCTGACGTCTTGAGATATCTCCTGACGTCTTGAGATATATCCTGACGTCTTGAGATATCTCCTGACGTCTTGAAATAGCTCCTGACGTCTTGAGATAACTCCTGACGTCTCGAGATATCTCCTGACGTCTTGAGATAACTCCTGACGTCTTGAAATATCTCCTGACGTCTTGAGATATCTCCTGACGTCTTGAGATAACTCCTGACGTCTTGAGATATATCCTGACGTCTCGAGATAACTCCTGACGTCTTGAGATAACTCCTGACGTCTTGAAATATCTCCTGACGTCTTGAGATAACTCCTGACGTCTTGAGATAACTCCTGACGTCTTGAGATAACTCCTGACGTCTTGAGATAACTCCTGAAGTCTAAATTATTACATCCAATTCTGTTTTCGAAATCATATATCCAACGCGAAATTATCAAGTTAGGTTAAGTTAGGTTAGGTTAGGTTAGGTTAGGGTAAGGATAGGTATCAGTGTACTGTATATGTATCAGGAATGAACAACCATCAAGAGACACATGCTGGCTGTGTCCTCGTAGTGCTCTTTCACTTATTTGTGTAGTTTAAAGAGGATGCTCTGGCTGGCAACACACACACACGTACGTAACTGACACACATGCAAATGAATTTATATGTGATGGTAGACGCGCACACACACACACACATACACATATGATGGTAGACGCGCACACACACACACACATACACATATAAAAACGCACACACACACACACACACACACACACACACACACACACACACACACACACACACGCGTAACAATGGACCATTCTTGACCAGTTAATATTCAGGTGGAGGTGTTATTTCTTCAACTGAGTCCTTTAACTCGTCAGGTGACACGGAGATACCTGAGTTAACGCACCTGTAATGTTTTCCTCACTGTTTATTCCTTGGGTCCACCGATTCCTCGTGTAGCCAAATATAAGATAATACTTGGAAACAAAATTTATCTAGGTCTAATTTTTTTACACTAATGATCACACACACACACACACACACACACACACACACACACACACACACACACACACACACACACACACACACACACACACACACACACACACACACACACACACACACACACACATCAATAAGGTCATTGGTTGAATATTGACACACACACACACCTTTCTTGAGGATACATAATTAGAGATACTTGTCAAATGTCTTGAGGTGTGTGTGAGTATTGCAGTGTAGAGATGAAGGGAGGGAGGGAGGGAGGAGGGGGGAGGGTAGGGGAGGAGGGGGAGGAGGGAGGGAGGAGGGAGGGAGGGAGGGAGGAGGGGAGGAGGGGAATATGGGAAAGGACAGTGGAGTTAGTGGAGAGGAAAAAGGAAATAAGGATAGTGAAGGAGGATGGAGGGACTATGAAAGGAAGGAAGGAGAGAGAGAGAGAGAGAGAGAGAGAGAGAGAGAGAGAGAGAGAGAGAGAGAGAGAGAGAGAGTAGGAGAGAGAGAGAGAGAGAGAGAGAGAGAGAGAGAGAGGAGTTGTTGGTAAGAAACACAAATATTGGGCTACACATTTATGTGACCAATCTCCAGGGACCACATACACACACACACACACACACACACACACACACACACACACACACACACACACACACACACACACACACACACACACTATATCTTTCAATTCAGAAGAGATAAAGGAGTTCAGATAAAGATATTTTACACTACTCCTACTTATAATAATAATAACACCTGCTGGGCTGTGTAAGATGATCCTCAACATAACAGAGAATGGCTTGAAGGTAAATATTTACTTTCTTCACACACGGATGTCACACGATCTCTCTCTCTCTCTCTCTCTCTCTCTCTCTCTCTCTCTCTCTCTCTCTCTGAATGGGGATACTCATTAGTTGATAAAAAAAGCCATTATGAAGGTGTCTCACTTAACCTGGTCACAGAAACACATTTTATATAACTGAGCGTCACGTATACACCTGAGTTAATTGAAAAAGGGCCTTACAGGTATATACAAATACAGGTACAGATACAGATACAGGTACAGGTACAGGTACAGATACAGATACAGGTACAGGTACAGATACAGGTGCAGATACAAGTACAGATACAGGTACAGATACAGGTACAGGTACAGATACAGATACAGGTACAGGTACAGATACAGGTACAGGTACAGGTACAGATACAGGTACAGGTACAGATACAGGTACAGGTACAGGTACAGGTACAGACACAGGTACAGGTACAGACACAGGTACATAAATTACAGACTCATGTATGTAACTGACTCACTTAAGGTACGACACAAAGATAAACAGTGAAAATAAATGGCGTCGATTCTGCACTGAGACTCTACCCGAATATGACTCACGATCTTTTGAGAATCTCGACCCTGCCTTGTTATCATGATTCTGGGAGTATTATAAGAATCGTTCGTAAGATTAAACACAAGATGAATTAGATTACCTGAAGATTAGGCACCCGAGTTTAATTCACCTGATGATCAGTCACCTTAACCTAACCTAAACATAAACTAATCTAACCTGACCTAAAGCAAACCTAACATAAACTAACCAAACTTAACCTGACCTAACGCTAACATAACCTCACCTAACATAAACTAACCTAACCTAAACTAACCTAGCCTAACCTAACGCTAACCTAACCTAAAATAACCCAACCTAACCCCTCAGGTATTGTTAGGATATCTAATTATCATGTGAAACAAGGTGGGGTGGTTAATATTCAGGTGATCCGAAAAAAATATACCAAAACTGTCCTTAACAGGGATTAAGTGGCGCCTTAACCTAGATACGAAGGGCAGTGTCCTTAATACCTCCTTAACTGGCTATATACACGTAGTTAAGGGGGTCAGCCTCTGCAGGTATCTGAGGACTGCTGCAGGAGGAAGTCCAGCCAGCCAGGAGGAGCAGCTCGGGGCGACAGCAGACCTGCAGCAGTTACCCTCGGTAGCTCGTGGGTATATACGTGGCAGGAGGGAGGATACAGCAGAAGAACAGCAGCAACAGCAGGATAAACAAGACCAGTAGCAGCAAGAACAGCAGGAGTCCAAGCATCATCACCAGTAAACAACAGTAGCAGGAGGATAACTACAGCAGCAGTAATGAGAACGACTGCAGGAGAAACAATAGCACGAACCACAGCAGGAGTAGCAGTAGGAATAATACAGCAGCAGCACTACCACCGCCCCCAACAGGAGGAGAGGGGGAGGAGGAGGAGGAGGAGGAGGAGCCGGAGGAGGGGGTCGGGTCGGGCCGCGTGTGTGTGTGTGTGTGGTGATATAGACTTGGCTCGGCACAGCTGGTGAAGGTTCAGTGTAGCCCCACGCGCTCTGTGGGGCGGTTGTTCTGGTGAGCTTCCGCGACCCATTACTCCCTTCCCCCTCCCATCCTTCCCCTCTCGCGCGCGCCTCGACACCCAGCTCCGCGACCCGCCCACCAAAACCCATCCACGTGATAAAAACCAAGCAAAGAAAACAAAAACCTCAATCGTCCCCATCAAACCAAAACCCACGTGATTTACTCATAGAAAAACATAACAAAACCACCCCCCCCAAAAATATATATATATACAGTATATATATCTATAAGTTAACTAGAAATGTAACCCAATATAAACATAAGAAACTATTAATATTGTCAAGACTTACGTAATGTTGTTTTTATTTAATTTTGACGGTTTATGTTAAAAATAGAGAGAGAGACACAGAGGAGAAGAAAGAGACGGTATTATTTTCAAGACGTCGACGGCGAAAACAACTCGGTGGAAAACTGGACAGAGAACATACAAGGCAGAAGGTCTGGAATATCAACGAAGCGTTTGAGATTCTCTCTCTGTTCTCCCGCGGCGACAAAGACATCTGCTGTTGTGTAGAAGGGGGAGGACGAGGACGAGGAGGAGGAGGAAATCTTTGCAGTGGGTCCAGGAGGAAAATTGAGACATGGGATATGGCTTGTGGTCCTTCTCCCCTTCTTCCCCCTCTTCCTTCTCTTTCTTCTTCTTCTTCTTCTCCCTCTTCCTCCTCCTCCTCCTTCTTCTTCTTCTTCTCTAACATTTATTCAAGCCTATTTTGTGTTACTTCCTTCATGTTCTTCTCGGCTTCCTCGTGTCTCTCCTATCTCCTTCTTTATCGTGTTTTGCTTCACATACCCTTCTTTCTTGTCCTCCTTTATTACTTCCTGATCTTCCTCTCCCTCCTGTCCCCCTCCAACACTCGTCTGTCCTCCTCCTTCATACCCTCGTCTTTCCCCAACACTTGTCCTCCTCCTCCACCTCCAACATTCTTCCTCCTCCAAAACTCGTCCTTCTCCTCCAACACTTGTACCGCTCCAACACTCGTTCTCCTCCTCACCCTCCCTCCCTCCCTGGTGGTAGTAGGAGGCCGCCACACCGCAGTTACCAGAGCTATTATCTCCTCTTAGCGGAGACTCTGAGAGCCCGGGGAGTCACCACCTTTATTTGTGTGTTTTACCGACGTCTCCCACACCCACAAATTCTTCTTTACTATCATGACGAGTGTCGCAGCGCTCTCTCCTCCACTCCATGGTCTGGTCCTGTGACTCATATCTGCCAGGGTGTGACAGCAGTTTTGGAAGCGTGTGAAAGGAGTTTTTTTTTTTTTGATGGGTAGCAAGGTGTGACAGGAATTTTTTGGGTGGAAGGTGACAAAGTGTGACAGAAGTTTTGGGAAGTGTGTGAAAGGAGTTTTGGATGAGTGGCAAGGTGTGAGATAGGATTTTTTTTTTTAAGGGTGGTAAAGTGTGAAAGGAGTTTTGGGAGGTGTGGCTCATGTTAGGGAGGGCAGAAAGGTGTGACAGGCGTTTTGGGATGTTGGCAGGGTGTGACATAATGTTGTAGGGAGGGTCGGAAGGGTATGACATAATGGTGTGTCATTCTAATCTGGAAGGTGTGACACGAGTCTTGCGAAAGTGGGAAAAGGGATGTGACGTCAGTTTTGAGAGAAAGAGAGGTCAAGGTGTGACATGATACCAGAGTGTGACATACCGTTAGAGGAAGGAAGAAGTTTGATCAAATTCTTAGAGGATGTGACACTTGTATGGCAGGGGGGATGTGACGAAATTTTGGGCGGAAGAACAGGGTGTGACATGCTACTGGCAAGACAGGAGGGAGAGAAAGGATGTGACTCATCTCTCGAAGGGTGTTAGCGGATGTGACACAAATATTAGGAATGGACGGAGTGTGGCACGGTAGTGGAGGATGAAACAAGGTGTGACACATGTATGGTGTTAGGTGGGAGACGGTGTGACATGATGTTAGAAGAACAGAGGAAGTGAGGTGTGACACGAATTTTGGGAAAGGGGGGGGGGTGAAAATGTGACACCAACAGTCTGGGAGATGTGACACTGACGTGACAGTGTGTAATACAAATCTTGGGAGGAGGCGATGATGTGACACGGTAAGGTGAAGGATGTGACACTATTTTTGAGGGGTTAGGGTAGTGTAATACGAGACAGGGATGTGGCACAAGGCTGGAAGGTTGGTTATGTGCACGACAAAAAAACTGGAAGCTGTGGCACGAGTTATGAGCTGTGTGTGTGTGTGTGTGTGTGTGTGTGTGTGTGTGTGTGTGTGTGTGTGTGTGTGTGTGTGTGTGTGTGTAAGAGAGAGAGAGAAAGTGTGACAATAGTCTGAGAAGAGGATGTGGTCTTATACCAGGAAGGAGGGGTGTGGCACGTTTCGTGAAGAGGAATGTGACAAGACTTTATTTATTTGAGGAGACAGGAGAGGAGGATGGGGACAGAAGGAGGGAGGCTGAGGAGAGAGAGAGAGAGAAATGAGGAAAAGGAAATGAGAGGGAATGGAAGAACAGGAAGAGATGGGGAGGAGGCGAAAGAGAGATGAGAAGAGAAAGGAGGGCATAGAGGAGGAGAGAGAGAGACATAGGTGGGGAGGGTGAGAGAGGAGGGGGAGTGGAGGCACTAGCAGCTATTAATTTACATTGTGTCATGTACAGGAGTGTTGGACTCTGAGGGTGGTGGAATCTCCTCCTCCTCCTCTCAGGTTCAATTCCTCCCCCCTTTCTCTCTTCCTCCCTCCAAACTGGACAATATCATTATATCATTTCCTCTCTTCTACCGTATTACCTTTCTGGCCACCTCGTCTCTTTTCAGGCAAATAACCTCTCTTTCCTAATGATCACCTCATATCACACACACACACACACACACACACATTGGCGTTTAGAGTTACTTACGGGATACGAAGAAGTCTATACTGATATACTGATAAACATATTTACAAAAAAAATAAAAAATATATTCTATCTATATTGTCTTACTCAGCTCAGGAATATGTGAGGCTGACGATAATTTTGATAATCGCTTCCATAAAATTTAAAAATAATTGTGAAATTATATACTCTAAAAATATTGATAATAAGGGATATATTTTTTCCTTTCCGAGTTACATAATGTTTTAAAATTATTCAACCAACTTAATGATAATTTACCCACGACATAAGAAAATTATCGTAAATATAAGATTTTTTTTTTGTGTGTGTTTGTGAATTAAGACAAGCGTTAAGGTCATTTTCACTGCCGTCATATTGTAATAATCTAAAAACGATGAAAAAAAAAATGATATGTAAATAAAGTTAATATTATTGTTACCGAAATAAGAAGAACCATCGAAAACATGCACATCATTTAGTGACGCCATAGTTGTGTGTGTGTGTGTGTGTGTGTGTGTGTGTGTGTGTGTAGCATTACCCTGTGTCTGTATATGTAAACTTACTAAAAATAAAACGCGAGTGTATACACAAACACACACACACAAGCAGCCAGTATCTCAAGCAACAGCCACCTCCGCCGTTTTAATCAAATATAGAAACTCGAGCCAAAATTGACATTCCCCAAACTTGTGTACAGTGCAGTGACTCTCCCGGCCAAACTTCCTGGCTTACATTATTCTTCCCTTAACTGTAGAACAAAAACAATAACAAAACACAAAACAATCACAAAAAAATAACAAATAAATCAAACTAGCTCACTTTAAAACCCTAATACGGTATTCAAAATGGTTCCAAAAATTACCCTTAAGACTTGGCTAGTGTAAAGAAACCGAATTAAACCTTAAACGTCAGAATTTTTATCAGAATTATAATTAAGAATTTAGATCAAGTATGAGGAGGATGTTAATTCTCTGCGGTAAACAAAAAAAAAAAGAATATCGTAAGAAAATGTGAGAATTCGTAAAGGTAAATATTTCTCACTTTCCTCTGGTGGTCTCTCAATATTTCCGGGGTTGTATCTTGCATCAGTTCCGAGGACCTTTATTTCAATAAGGTGTCGTTCTGATCTGTCGTCGCGTCGTGTTTATTTTTGCATTATCCTCTTGTGTGTCAGCGTGTAGAAGGGTCGTGCCTCCCACCCCCTTCGTCCCCTCCCCCTCCCCCCCAATCCCCATTCTTCCCTCCTACCCCTCACCCCTCACCTCTCCCGTCGTCGGTGTTGGTGTTATAAGATTCGAGATATCGTTGACTAGATCATGTTCCTGTCAACTGTTCCCTGTCAACTCGTCCCTGTCAACTCGTCCCTGTCAACTCGTCCCTGTCGTCACTTTCTTCAATACCTTTCATCGATTTGTTGTTGTTGTAAATAATAATTCTATCTTCCTTAAATAATTAAACTTAACCTTTGAAGCTGTCGTGTTTCTCTGTCTGTCTGTCTGTCATGCAAATTAGACTTTACAACAACAACAACAATAATAACAATAATAATAATAATAATAATAATAATAATAATAATAATAATAATAATAATAATAATAATAATAATAATAACAATAATAACAATAAATACCGTCTTGAAATTTCGTTATTAAAAAAAAATCGTGACCATCCAAGAATGTTATTATTTATTTTATCAAGAATTCGTCATTTCTATCGATACTTTCTTCATTATTTATTATCAATTTCTCATTGTCTTTATCACTGTGTCGGGTTTATGTTCTTAAATTTATCACTTTTTAAATATTTGATCGCCTTTTTCTTGTTCTTCTTCAATTATTATCTATCTCTCGTCTTTCTTTTTATGTTTTAAGCTATTTTATAATCTCTCTCTCTCTCTCTCTCTCTCTCTCTCTCTCTCTCTCTCTCTCTCTCTCTAGACATATTTCCAAAGTTATTCTATTTTTTATATTATTTTTATCTTCGTATCTTTATTTTACTCTTATTACTCCTATCTCTCTACAACTATCTTTCGTATCTCTCTATCTTTATTTTTCTTCCTATCTTTGTCTTCCTATATCTCTGTCTTCCTCTTTCTCTCTTCCTTGCTTTATCTTCGTCTATATATTCTACGCCTTCGGTATTTCAGCCAGTCGGATTTTCATATATCTCAAAGGTCTCTCAATATTATCTCTCTATCTCTCTTCTCTTTCTCATTCTTTCTCGTTTCTTTTTATCACATTATTTTATTTTCATTTGTCGTTCATTCTCTCCTTCTCAGTCTCCTTCTCCTTGTGTTATTCTCAATCTTTTCGTCAATTCTCTCTCCTATTTTTCTCTCTATCTTCTCTTATTCTCGTCCATTCTCTTCTATTTCCCTTACATCCCTCTTTTATCTCATTCTCTATCATCTCTTAATTCTTCTCCGTTCTCTTCCATTTCCCTTTTATCCTTCACTGTGTGTTATTCACTTCCTTTTATCAATTCTTGGTTTATTTACAAACCCCGATAGAGAACCTATCAAATTCAGCCTAATACCACAAGAACGCCATGACCTATGTATGTATGTATGTATGTATGTATGTATGTATGTATGTATGTATGTATGTATGTATGTATGTATGTATGTATGTATGTATTATTATTATTATTGTCATTATCTTCCATTATTCTTTCTATTCATTCTATTGTCATTTTGTTGTGTCTATTATCATCAGCGTTTATTTCTATTCCTTCTTTATTGATGTTGTGTCCCGTGTTTTTATCCGTATTCATGTTGTTATTTTATTAAGTACTGAATTTATTTATGTTTTTATTTGTCTTATTCATATCAGTAGTTTTATTCTTTTAATATTTTTTACTGGTACTTTAAATGGTACTTTCACTAGACTTTCTTTTGTGATTTTTGGGTACTTTCACTAGACTTTCTTTTGTGATTTTTGGATACTTTCACTAGACTTTCTTTGGTGATTTTTGGGTACTTTCACTAGACTTTCTTTTGTGATTTTTGGGTACTTTCACGAGACTTTCTTTTGTGATTTTTGGGTACTTTCACTAGACTTTCTTTTGTGATTTTTTGGGTACTTTCACTCGACTTCATTTTGTAATGTTTTTGTACTTTCACTGACTTTTTTCGCAATATTGATACTCTTACAAAATTTTCACCTTTCATCGCTATTTTAATATTCTTCCCTCGTTACTTTAAGTGCTCAATTATTACTATTTTTATTATTATTGTCTTTAACTACACATTTATCCATTCATCCCTAATTTTATTCAATATTCTCATTAATTCCTCTTTTATTCTGTCTCTCCTCTCATTCCATCATCAAATTCTCTTTCTATTCTTCTCTTATTGATTCTTATTCTCTTTTTGTTTATATATTAATCTATTCATCTATTTCTTAATTATCCTCTACTCTTCCTTTATCCTTTCATCCCCTTTATCGGCCATTCTGTCACCTTCCATCTTTATTTACGTTTAATGTGTCTTTTTTATTCTCCTCACTATCGTCTTTATGATAATTATCTCTCTCTCTCTCTCTCTCTCTCTCTCTCTCTCTCTCTCTCTCCCCCTGTTCTATCGTTTATTGAAAAAAAATCTCCCCCCCTTATTATCTTCGGT
Source organism: Homarus americanus (assembly GCF_018991925.1). NCBI lineage: Eukaryota > Metazoa > Arthropoda > Malacostraca > Decapoda > Nephropidae > Homarus > Homarus americanus. The sequence continues at coordinate 51,746 of NW_024751204.1, forward strand.
CAGCATTAATTCGGTCATAACACTGGGTTATTGGTCAGTACCCGCGCCGCTGCTACCATGAAACAGTACTACCATGAAACAGTACTACCATGCAACAGTACTACCATGAAACAGTACTACCATAGTCAGTGTCAGTACCATAATCAGTCCCCAGGTTCGCTATATACAACTGTTACCATAATATTACCATGATTCTATTGCAATGGTTAGTCGTAGATTTCATTCCATACAGTTACTACCATGGCCCTTCTACCATGCAAGTGTACAGTAGTATGGTGACGATTGTGATAGTGTTTTACGCCTCTAGTGCCATACCATACTCCCATACCATACAGAGAGAGAGATAAGAAGCTTCACTTAGCAAAACCCAGAGATAGATAGATATAGTAGACAGATAGATAGACAGATACAGACAGATAGATAAAACATGAACCTACACAAATTACACATAGGTATCACTCAGTAAACCTCTATAGATAAGTTGGATTAATGCAGAGTGATTAGTTGTAGCCCAGTTATCAAGGTTATTTTTCGCGGGAATTCGGAATAAATTGTACGTTTGGAAATGGGGGAGAGGGGAAGGGGATAGGGAGGGAAGGGAGGGAAGGGGATAGGCATGGGAAGGGGATAGGGATGGGAGGGGAGGAGACGGGAGGGGAAGAATTGCCTTTTTTTTATAGTTATTTATGGATTTCAGATTTTTTTTTATTTTTAGAAATGGAATCGGATTTGTTAATGGTTGTCTACCGATTTGCTTGAATTTTCTGCTTATTTTTTTTAGGTATATACCACTCATTTCCTCCCTCTCTCCCTCTCATTTAACAGTCTTCCCACTCACAATCGTTTCCATTCCCCACCCCCCCCACACATCTACTCACTCCCTACCTCTCACTTTCTCTATCCCATCCCCCTCACCCCACTCCACACCACTCAGTCCCTCTCCCATTCCCACTCACTCATCACCCCTCCCCCTAACTCCACACCACTCTCCCCACCTCACTCCACATCACTCCCTCCCCACCCCACCCACTCCATACCACTCCCACTCACTCATCATCCCTCTCACAATATTACACGGTGACGTTGACACACCCGACGTGTATTGAATATTACTGCTTAACATACCACTACCACCACGCTCATACAGGAGGCATCTGAGGGAGCATAGAGAGGCATAAAGGAGCATAGGGAGGCATAAAGGAGCATATGAAGGGGAGACAGAAAGGATATAACGGGAGATATATTATGAGGCGTCTATATAATCGTATCTACAGTAAATAAATCAATTATGAGGCGAAATATAGCTCATGTGGAGAGAAGTTTAGGGGGAATATAGTCTTTTAAGGGAGAATATAGAGTGTATACGGGAAATATAGAATATATAAAGGGGATATATAACTTATTGAGGACAGGTGTGTGTGTGTGTGTGTGTGTGTGTGTGTGTGTGTGTGTGTACGAACCAGGTAAAAGCGACACAGGAAATGAGGAGAAGGACGAAGGTATCAAAGCCACGTCACCCTTCACCCTTAAACTGCCATGTTGTAGAGGTGGTGAGAAAGGTTTACCCTCCCTACCTCCCTTTCTCCCTTCCACTTTCCCTCCCTTCCTCCTTCACTATATCACCTCTTTCTCCCCCACCCTCTTCTTTCCGCCCTGCATCCCTCCCTCTTTCCTTCTACCTATTTCTTTTTCCTTCCCTATTTCCCTTCCTACATGCCTCCCTCTCTCTTACCCTCTTCCCTTCCTTCCTCTCTTTCACCTTCCTTCCCATCCTCTCTCTCTTTTCCCCTTCTCTCTCCCCATTCCTCTCTTCCCTCTCCCTTCACCCCCTCTCTCTCTCCTTTCCCCTCTTCCTTCTACCTTCCCCTCCCTCCTCCCCCTTCCATAAACTGGCTTCGTTAGTTTCCCCTGTCTCTCTGGGGAAAGGGACACTCCTCCCCTTCCTTTCCCTCCCATAAGTGGAAAGAGAGAGAGAGAGAGAGAGAGAGAGAGAGAGAGAGAGAGAGAGAGAGTACAGCCGATAGTTTTTATAAAAATTCTTGTAATGGACTTTAAATCGCCCGATATCGTTGGCGAAAAATCGGTTTGTGAAATGGTACGCGATTTGAGATCTCAATAATCAACATGAAATAAACCGATATCATTTAAAAATTTTGTAACTGGTCTAAAAATAACTTGATATCGCCTGTAATGATCAGAGATATCTTTACAGGTGTTCAGATCGCTGTAATCGGTAACGTATTAGCCGATATCACGAGCGAAAACTGTTATAATCGGCTTAAGATCAACCGATATCAAAGGTAGAAAATCTCACAATCTTTAACTAAATTATCGGCTCATGGTATTGTTGTCGGCAGTCAAATTTCAACCGATATCGCAAAATAAAATTTCCGTAATACACTTCCAATTGGTTATCGGCTTGAGATAACAGTACAACAGATATCACAGCTGGAAACTATCGTAATTAAACTCCGACTAGATATCGGCTAGTGATATAGCTACCGATTTAATACCGAATAATAGACATCACCTTCACCGATATCATAGACGTAAAGAAAAAGACATAATGAACCCGATATCGGCGGTAAATATTGTCATTGACATCAGACCACCCGATATCGCAGCGTAAACAAAAAAAATCGTAATCCAGCCAATATCGGCAAGAAACAACATCAGACCAGCCGATCTCACAGGCCTAACTAACCTAATCAACCCGATATTGGCAATGCATAAAATCGGATAAAAGGCAAACTAATTATCGAACCTCGGGTGTTTTATCGGCTCTCCTTCCCTTCCTCTTTACGCTATTTTTATTTATTTGTATATATTCCACCATCATCGTCTCTATCTAAACCTTACTATCATCACGTTCTCCTAGTCTCTCCTCTTCTATCTGTCCCATACGCATTATTACGCATTATTCATTTTACCTCTTCATATACGCCCGTTACGCTCAATTGGGGTTTTCAGGCAGCGGTCGTGAATGGCGTATGAATGAAGGATATGATGGGAATGGTGTTTATGTTTTGTTATTCAATTTTCTAAAGTGTGAATAATAATAATAGTGAGTTGATGGTATTATTATTATTATTATTATTATTGTTATTATTATTGTTATTATTATTATTATTATTATTGTTATTATTATTATTATTATTATTATTATTTTTATTATTATTATTATCGTAATTATTATTGTTGTTGTTATTATTTGGGGTCAGTTATGCTTTTGTTGGTTGTGTTTAATATTTATTTGTTTGTTTGTTTTTAGAGCCAAATTAGACCAATTAAAGCTAATTAACGTATCTTTACCTAATCTTAACTACCCTAAATTAACCTAACCCAACCAAACGTAACACAAATCACCTGAACAACAACATTCCGATATCGTTAAGGTGAACCACTCTATTTAATTACCTGTATCCAAGCTAATTAATTACCATCTTTATTTGTTATTCAATTAATCCCAATTTAGACCTTAACACACTAATTACACCTAATTCAAAGACAAAATAAATATATAATCACAGGATAAATTAAATCTTCGGAAATTGTATTGGACGGGGAAATTCTAGCACTTTAATGACCCGGGTGCTGACTGACACTCTCCTTTATCCCAGAGTGTCGAAATTCCCATGACTTGTATGAGTTTTGGACCTTAGTGACACTCGTATATCTTTAAGCCTTTGACAGTGAGTGATTATAAAGAAACTGACTTATGATTAATTTTGGGGGGAATTATTATTATTATTATTATTATTATTATTATTATTATTATTATTATTATTATTATTATTATTATTATTCGTAAGTAGATTAATAAAAGTTGTATTTAATATTTGATTATATTTTTCAAATTAAATGTAAAATATTTAATAATTCTTCATTTTTTTATAATCATCGTCCTTTAAAATGCCAAATAATCACAAAATACTTTTTTTGAAATAATTTACGATATAAACTTAACAATAATTTTTCGGTTTTTATAGTTTTCCAAAATACAAAATAATCCCAATTATTGAGGAATTATTTTTTTCTCTTTTATTTACACAAAGGGAAACAAGTGAAAGGCAATAAAACTAATATAATAATCCCGATAATTCGAAAATTAACTCGTTTTTATATCATTATTTAAGAAAAATAAAAATGATATTATAGAAAAAAATTACATACAAGAAAATAACATCAGTAATTTTATTCACTTATTAAAATAAAGTTATTAAAAACTCATAAAGTCCTGTCATAAGAAATATTTCCTCCTTGTTAATCTTAATTTACAAAGAACAAAATTTAATAATAATAATAATAATAATAATAATAATAATAATAATAATAACAATAATAATAATAATAATAATAATAATAATAATAATAATAATAATAATAATAATAATATTTTTATTATTAATTACATCAAAATCCCAAAATTAAAACCCAATATCTTTCATTATTAATTAAAAATAACATGACACACAAACCCACAAAAAATAATCCCATTAAAAAACAAAAATAAAAACCATATTATCTTCCATTAAAAAAAAATAATTAAATAAAAAATAAAACAATAAAATCACATGACCCAAAATCACCACACACACAAAATCCCAATATAGAAAAAAAAATCACTTCCTCTATATTTTTTTCTCACAGGACGAGCGAGACAAAAATACACAATATAAATCACTCATAATGTGGACTCCCTGCCAAACCGTTTTTCCTCTCTCTCTCTATCCCTCTGTCACCATAAATTCCCCGCCTGTTATTGATATCCAATTTCCAATTACGATTTATATTCTCTGAGTGTCTGTCTATGTCTGTCTGTCCTTCAGTGGCAGGGCAGGGGGGGGGGGGGTACGATGGCTGATGAATGCGTAATAGAGTTGACTATCATATTGAGAATTGAAATCTTTGGTTAAGTGAAATGTTAATATAATCTGATTATATTTTTATACTACTACTACTACTAAACAACAACAGGAACAACAACTACAGTACTACTACTACTTCTACTACTATACTACTACTACTATACTACTACTACTACTTCTGCTACTACTACTACTACTACTACTAAACAACAACAACCTCTGTAGCATCACATCAGGTAACAACCTTAATTATAGCGCTAATCACTACTCTAGTACTTAATTCTACTTACAATAACAGTTGTCACCACCATCACCATCGTCACTATCTTTACCATCACCATCACTACCACCATCACCATCATCACTATCACCATCACTAACACCATCACCATCATCACCATCACCATCACCACCACACCATCACCATCATCACTATCACCATCATCACCACCATCACCATCATCACTATCACCATCAATACCACCATCAAATTAATCAATACTATCACCATCACTACCACCATCACCATCATCACTATCAACAATTATCACTACACACCACTCCATCATCATCACCACTATCACTATCACCACCCCATCACTCATCTCTATCATCACCATGGTAACGCACAAACCAACACCCATTAAATCGGAACAAAACAACATTCATAACAAAGATGGTGGAGAGGGAGAAGGAGGGAGGAAGAGAGAGAGGAAGAGGGAGGGAGAGAGAAGGGGATGAAAGAGGGGAGGGCAATAAAGTAATGTTGAAAGAAGTATAAATAAACTCCACTTTACCCCTGAGTGACTTCAATTGCCCTCCCCACCTCATTACCACACTCACTTAATGGTACAATGAATTAATTACAGCTTGTAAATGACTGATTCCCGATACTCATTATCTAACTCTATTTAGTGAGGAAAGTCAGGTAACCCCCCCCCCCCCTTATACGACCCCTGGATACCCGCTGATATTATCTTAATGTTTTGTGTTTAAGTTAATTTGCTCCCCGTCGGGCTGTTTGGGGCAAGACAAGTGTATTCATTTCCTTTAACTGACGACGTCTTTCAGTCGCTCGTAATCCAACACCAACAGCTATGTGACTGACGTAATAACATGTTCATCTGAAGAACTTAATAATAAATGGTTGTGTGGAAAGGTTGTAGTGAACAATAACACTGAACACAACTGTTCACTGGTGATGACAGCAGCAGCGTCAGAATGGTGGAGCCGCTGGTAGGTCCTCCAGTACCCGTGTGAGAGTCAACACAATAAACACTGAGAAAGAGAAATAAACAGAGAGACAAGTGAGACAGATAAAGAGACAATGGTGTCGTCTCTCGGCTTCCGTCAACCACCACGACCACCACACCGCCACCACACCACCTCCCTCACCACCACAACCTCGCCATCACCAACACAAGTGACTCGAGCCAACAGTTCTGTAGCCCACCACAGCCACCAGCGCCGTCCCCGCCCTGCCGGTCTCACCACGTGGCACCTCGCCGGTGATTTGAACACACCTGTGGAGGAGCCCCTTACCACCGCCACCGCCGCGCCCGTCTGTTCCTGCCGCGGGTGGTGGGTCTCCTATATGCGGTGCATGGAGGACCCACTCAGCAGGAGGTGTAGGGGCGGCAGCAGCAGGAGGCTAGTAGGGGCATCCAGCGGTGAGGACTATAGCAGAAAGGAGGAGGGAGGAGGACTCAGGTCAGTGTGGTGGTGGTTGAGGGATACACCAGGTACAGGGAGGATGATCCACCTGTGTATGCTGGTCTTCTGCTCGTTCCTCACCGTGTCTACCTGCACAGGTAAGTCACTTCTTCACCTTTAGTCACAATGTTGGATGAATGAACGTACTGATACTGTTAGCCATTAAGAGTTATGACTCAACCATTATAGTTACAAGTCTCTGTTGTGAGACGTAGACAGGGAGACCTTGATGATCCTAAACGCCCTCACCCTCTTATCTAGAACGCCCTAATAGGTGTTCTACCCATTAGATAACAGAATAGAATCATTAAAATAGGAATCTCCATCGTCGTATAAGCAAAACATTATACTAGAAGTGTTCACCTTCTTACCTAAAATACATGAACGTCCTAATGGTGGTTCTAGTCATTAAGTAACTGGTGCTACCCATTAGCTAGACGACTCCCTCCTAACCCGCAGGAGGTGAGACGCCCTTAACGGTGACTCTAGCGGCCATTAAGATAATAGAATCAAACATGTTACTGGGATTCAGATTGATGCCATAGAGGGAGATATAGTTTGACGAGAGTGGAACCCTTGAGTGGGACCCCGAGAGAGATTTTTGAGCGAGATCTTTGAGTGTGACTTCTGAATAAGGCAAGTGATTAAGACCCTTTCAGGAAGACATTTAAATGGAACCTTTGAGTATCACCCCTTGAGTGGGACCTTTGAGTGGGTTCTGCTTAATACCTCTCCACCACGACGCACAACAGATGATGGTGGCTGTCATTGGGCGGGAAACAAAACCGGGGCATACAGAGCGCCTTGGGGGGTAGTGCTCGCGAGGCAGCTAATGATCATAGGTCAGTGCCAATGGGTATAATGCAATAATCTGTAAGCTATAAAAAGCTAACACAGCGTTTTTCTAGCGTTCTTGGAGAATAAAAGTATAAAAAAGCTAATAATGTTAACTTGTTCTAAAAAAAGTTAAACAAAGTCCACACTGTCTCTCTGTTCTTCTGGGAAAAAAACTAAAAATACAAATCTAATTTTTGTCTAGTTGGAAACCGACGATTAGCTTAAATAGCACAGTTTAAATTTCCTGTATTGGTAACTCATGAAAGCTCTCGTCAAACAAGGAGGCCATTGTTCAGTTCATATCAAAGGCTTATTGAACATTGTTGTAATCTGTTGTGAATCTAGACACGTGTTGAACATTTTGCATTTTGTATTTATATATTACCGGCGTGTTTTTCATTTACTGTAATAAATACCATATCAGAACATTTTCTATAATTTATATTGAGTATTAAAGACATGTTAAAACATTCTGTAATTCGTCTTATAAAAAGTTCTGGACGATTCTGTGACTAGTTCTATATTCCAAACATTAAAAAATTTCTATATGCTATACTCGGTCTCTATAACACCGTAAATTTTGTAACTCTTCAGCATTATCATCAACCACTGTCTCACTATTAGAGGGAGAATCACTGACCACTCTATGTCACCATTTACTTGTACCTGATAGTTGAGGTGTACTGCTGCTGGTGGTGGTGGTGATGGTCAGGTTCTCTTGTTGTTCTCCTTAGGTTCTATCTCAAGTTTCCCGCCATTTGAGGGAGAAATATGCTTGTTACCTTAATTATCTTGTTGTCATTATACGGTGGGACAGGTCGCGTGTCATTTGGTCAGTTTGTTGACATTTCTGCGTAATTAATTAACTGCGAAAAGAGTAAACTCGGGCCTTTGAGAGCCCGGCCTCAGATGGAACCCGGCCTCTAGGACCTAAGAGAACCCAGCCTGTAGGACCTAAGAGAATCCGGCCTCTAGAACCTAGGAGAACCCGGCCTCAGATAGAACCCGGTTAACGTTATAGACATCAAACTGAGGAGTTTCTTGGTGAGGTAAGACGACCTAAGGAACAGGGAGTCACGGGTCAGAGCAGAGCAACACACACACAGGCAACACTAACAACATACCAACACACACACAGGCAACACTAACAACATACCAACACACACACAGGCAACACTAACAACATACCAACACACACACAGGCAACACTAACAACATACCAACACACACACAGGCAACACTAACAACATACCAACACACACACAGGCAACACTAACAACATACCAACACACACACAGGCAACACTAACAACATACCAACACACACACAGGCAACACTAACAACATACCAACACACAGTAGTAAAGTGAACCTTCCTGTCAGAAACACACACGGACAGTTATAGGGTTACAGTAACAATTTATTTGATTACAATCACTCTACGAAATTCTGCCTCAAAAATGAGCTTTTCCGTACCAAAGAGAGAGCGGCGGCGGCCTCCCTCTATCAGCCACTGGCGTCATAAATATACGGCACAGACACACAAGGTTTAATAAAACGTTTTCATTGTAATATTGAATCAATCATAATGTCACTTTGAACGTAATTGATTTCAATTTCAATTACATTAGTGGTAGTCGATTACAGTCACTCAGCAATTACCAGAAAACTTGTAATTAATTCGAACTTAACCAGCCTTTGACCCCAATGACCCAGCCTAACCTAACCTTTGCTGACCTAAGCTATCTTAACCTAACCTAACTTAATAAAAGAGTAAATATATTTGTAAATGTTAAAAAAAAAAGTATAGAGATGGAAATGTAAAAAACGCAAATGAATTTGTTCACTTTTGATGTTTAGGGAATTATGTAAAACTATTTTAGAGTGACACAGAAAAACACAGCGACCAAGTGACCTCAAACAGGTTTATGTTCTCTGTGACTGTGCATATATATATATATATATATATATATATATATATATATATATATATATATATATATATATATATATATATATATATATATATATATATATATATATATATAACAGACAATCTCATTAATAGGCAAGTAAACAACAAACACAGTAGTGAATTAATCACAAATTATCTCACAAACAAACACACAGATAAACACAAAACAAAATATTCTCGTAAGTTCAAAGACATTTGAGACAGTTTCGTCTAGTGTTTCTTTACGAATAAACTGGGATTTATTGTAAGGTTAGTTCTCACACTGTATGTTATCCCAAGAGCCGAAACAAAATGAGTACAGCATCTGATTCAGTGACTCAACTCTATTATTTAATTATCTATTCATTCACTGATCTAGTTATCTATACAATTCAATCCTTTCGTGATATGATCCTTGATGTGATTGGGTAAAGTATATCATCACTTTACGACACCAGATTAGCTAATCCCGCGCTCCTTTTAACCAATAATCAGAGAGGAAACATTCTGAAGCTTCGAAACAACGTGGTCGAAACTTCAAGCTCACTACTTACGACCCTTTTCCCCTGGGTATCAGTGGGGGCGGAGCAGATCATCCCTATTTGTTCTCTGATTGGCTGGCGAAATAAGGTCGAATGCCTCACCTAACTCCGAAAGTTATTTAATCTAGAATATTCTGAGTACATGTTGTGTTTAGTTGGTAACGAGAAGTTGGTGGGTTGAAATATTAACGATGTTCGAACACAAGTTGTCTTATTGGTGCTCAAGGCGTGGTTCTAAGCTCCGCCCACTCCTGCCCACCAGCCAATAGACAGTGAGACTCCGCCCACAATAGACAGTGAGACTCCGCCCACCGATTGCCCAAAGGCGGAACTTGGACAAGAGATAAATAAACGAAGAAATTAAATGACATAATAATAATAATAAAAATAATAATAATAATAATAATAATAATAATAATAATAATAATAATAATAGACACCGACGATAAGATAATTGAAAGTTACAGATTAATTATAGTTACAACGCGGATTTCTTTAATAAATTTAGGGGATTAATTTCATCATATCTAATTAACCGTAAAATCCCAAACGGTGAATGTCTCTTAAATCCAGTTGTAAAATCTAGATTAATCACTTATTCAGAGTGTAGAATTTAACATAACTGATTAATCCCGATTATGGTGGCAAATTTCTTAATAAAGTTAATCGGGTTAAATCCACCTGACGGATTTAGATGTCATAATTTAAGCTTTTCATTAATACAAAAATATACAGTTAAACTCGCTGATTAATGAAGATTCCTTGATAAATCCGTCAAATAAATCCAACTCCCTCCATAAAATCCCTCACACGGGTTATAACAGGTGGTCGGATTAATTCCTACCACCCAATTGTTTGATTAATCCTGGCTTTTAAATCGCCAGTCTTAACTAATCCCCAAAGGCCTGGGACTAATCACCATTCAGTACCCCAACGACCCTACTTAATTGGCCTCTCTATTACTGAAGGTAAATAGGGAAATTGGTGATGTTTTCGGCGTGGGTCCAAACAAGAGCGGTGATTGGCCAATAGGGGATCTGAACCATGTGTGTATGAATGTATATATAATTTTGGTGTAATAATTCGGTATTGGTTGATTATTTGACTAGATAATTATTTACTTGTTATTATTATTATTATTATTATTATTATTATTATTATTATTATTATTATTATTATTGTTGTAGTTGTTGTAGTTGTTATTATCAGTATTATTCTTGTTGTTATTATTATTATATTATTACTATTATCATTATTATTATCAAACCACGTAAATTAACCTAATGATCAATATAAAACAACAACAACAACAACAACAACACACACTAAACTAAACATCATAAACGAAAACCAAAATAAATAAAATAATTGACAACAGCTGAACGATACATTCCCACATCTATGATCTAATTCCCTCGTTAACTATTCATTTGTCTCCTCGTTTCGTCCATTTCCCACATCACTCTGGCCAATGGGAACTTTATCCTGTGTGTAGTTGGACGGGAATTAATATCTAATTTCTAATAGCGGTGTAACAATACCTGTTGTTTTACCTGTACTAACAAAATGGATTATGTTACTGCTATTGTTAAACTGATGCACGACTTTTTGCTATTGGGGATGACGGTGCTATTAATGTACTAGTAATTAATGATGATCATAGTGAAAATTAATATTGATGATGATGATAATAATAATAATAGTAAAAATAATGTTAATGATACTACTATTACTACTACTACTTCTACTACTACTACTAATAATGTGATAATGAAAATACTACTACTACTACTGCTACTACTATAACAACAACAACAACAACAACAACAACAACTACTACTACTACTACTACTACAGGTACAACAAAAACAACAACAACTAATAAACCAAATATAAACCCAACCACATAAACCAAATCATTAAAACCTAAACAAACACTAAATAACCACAAACTGATGAAAAACCCAATGAATGAAAAATGAATAGTGATTAATGATAAGTAATTCATGTGTGTGTGTGTGTGTGTGTGTGTGTGTGTGTGTGTGTGGGTGTGTGTGTGTGTGTGTGTGGGTGTGTGTGTGTGTGTGTGTGTGTGTGCCTTCCTTTAAATCCTTTCCTTCTTCTCTCTCTCTCCCTAATCACCATTTATCACATTAAAAAACTGTATTAAAAGAATAAAAACTTAAAAAAAAAGACAAATTATCTATGAAAAAAAAAAAATCCATGCCATCAAAAACTCACTCCCCCCCCCTCAAAAAATATTAAGATTCAAGCAAACATGAAGGCTTAACATCCACCTGTGTACGGTATTGGTTTCCGAATTCTACACACACATGACTTTGATGTCTCCATGAGCTTTATTATCAGTAGTCTTTTTCTCTTTTAAATTTACCTGAAATATTGATTGATATGTTTATTAATGAGAATTCTATCATCATTTTCTGCGGTAGACTGACTGACGACTGACACACACACACACACACACACACACACACACACACATATTATCTCCTGTGTTATTCTTACTCGTGTTTACCTCGGGCAATCTGACGTCACTTTGTTTACATTTCTGCTCCGTGATGTCATATTTTATCTATATTTCTGCTTTGTGACGTCTTCAGTTGTGTTCTGTGACGTCATGACCTATTTTACCGTTTAGCCATCTTGCTTTGTTTACATTTCCACGTTATGGCATTACCTTTTTCCTCCGTTATGTAATTATCTGTACAAATTTACGTAGGTCTTCAGGGGCATTTGGGGGCGGGCGGGACAGGGCAAGGCTTGGGGAGTATAATGGGTGGGGCTTAGAGAAAAAAAGAGGCGGAGCTTGGAGGATATAAGGGGCGGGCTTAGGTGGTGCAAGGGATAAGGCTTGGAAGATACAAAGGGCGGGGCTTAGAAGGTATAAGGGGCGAGGTTTGGAGAATATAAGTGAAATAGCTTGTAGGGTATAAAGGGCAGAGCCTGGAGAATATAAGGGCGGGCTTACGGGGTGCAAGGGACGAGGCTTAAAGGCTGTAAGGGGGCGGGGCTTGGAGGGTGTAAAGGGGCGGGACTTGGAGGCTATAAGGGGGTGGGGCCTGGGAGTTGAAAGTTGCCAGTGATCTCTTGCAAGAAAAAATACACCGCTTCCTTCAAAAGAAAAAGAGAATACTTTTGTTGTATACAAGTCTCCCCTCGACTATATTGTATTAATACACTGTGTATGTTGTATACAGTACACCGGGATGTATGGTGGTAGAGAAACACAGATGAGAGATACATCTTTCTGTGTCACACATAAACTTGTCGATATCCCGGTGTGGTCCTGTGAGGCGCACACACACACACACACATGTACATAAACTGCACACACACACACACACACACACACACACACACACACACACACACACATATATATATATATATATATATATATATATATATATATATATATATATATATATATATATATATATATATATATATATATATATATATATATATCCCGAGGGAGGATTACTGTATATATACGTAATCCTCCCTCGGGATATTTCCGCTTTAAATTAACACATAAAATGCTACTAATATTTTTACGCACACAACGTCCGTCGTTCTAATAATAATTTGCTAAACTGTAACACAAAGGTTCACTAACACACATTTGTCCGGGCAAAACGACACACTCACATTATCGAAATCTCATTCATTGCAGACTAAACCGTGCAACATCTCCCTGCAGCGTAATACCATTTATTGCAAGGAAAAAAATAACATGATGCAAAATAAATTGTACTACTTATTATATTGTCTAATTTTTTATTGAGTCAGTCAGCTTAATGGCCGCCCATCCTGGTTTACTGTTAGACATTGTTTTTCTTCACCAGGAGGGAGTTTCTTTGTTTTTTAATAGTCTCTTTATGTTACCCGGCCGAACGAATGGCCATGGCCCCTACTAACGCAGGTACGACTATTTCTTGTTTGTGTTTTAGAAAGGTTGCCAAAGAACACACACACACACACACACACACACACACACACACACACACACACAATCAGTTCCATGAAGAGGGATAACGCGGCCTCAACACACGCCAATTATAAAGGATCAGCTCCCTCCTTAAGTCCTACTCGAAACGGCATTCCTGCTTGAGTAATGAGGAGGAGTATGACTTGAGTGGAAAGGGCCAAGGTAGATGTGTTTATTAGAGCGAGAGAGAGAGAGAGAGAGAGAGAGAGAGGACCGTATCTCAGGTAATTAAAGGGTGAATATACCTCTAAGTAATTCTATACTTATCTTAAAAGGGGACGATTACTTAATTACTTAAAGGGAACGATTACTTACTTAAACCGGATTAATGACTATATCTTAGACGGTTTAAGGGTTGAAGATACTTTAATTAATGTAAAGGGAAAATATTTTAGTTACCTTTAAGGGGAAAACACCTGAATTAGTTAAAAAGAATCAACCTAAATTAACTAGTGACGATACCTTAATTACCCTAAAGAGTTAGTGATGACACCTTAATTACTGGGAACGCCATAATTAATTAACCAAGATGTTTTATTTTAATTCCAGAAATCAATTAACTGTAACAAGTCATTATTAATTAAATGTTGGGAACAATACCTTCTTGTTGTTGATAATCGATAAAGGTCACTCACTCACTCACTCACTGACTCACTGACAGATAAATACTAATTTCTCTCTCGTACCCTTCAATAACCTCTATGAATACATCATTACTTACACCCCACCCCACACACACACCTAAAGGAATATATAAATAACATAAGCGTAATGCAATAATATGTTAATAAATAAATAAAATAAATAATAATAATGGAACTGAATGAAGACACGAAACTAAATTAACAAAATCCACAGAATAATCGAACGGGAAAACAAGAAAAATAAGTTACGAAATATTAAAAAAATAAATAAATACAAAAAATATGAAGTAAAATATATTAACGCAATGAAAAATAAAATACTCTAATATAACATGCAATTAAACCCTTGAAAATATGGCGTTGAAAAATACAATATGAAATAATAGATAAAAAATACTACAAAATACTCTGAAGCTAAAAATAACTAAATTATATAAAAAAATACTAAAAATAATACAAAAATAATAGACATAAAGGAAAGATCGATATAAAACAACACTACAATATTAATGAATAATTCAACAATACAAAATAACTAAATACAACTACAAAAATATACAAAAAACAATGACACAAAACAATAGATAAATAAATAAAACAAAAGAACAAGTCGCAAACTCCCAATGATAAAAAAGCGACTACAGTCCTACTCTAACGTCCTAAATAACGTAAAAAAAAAATCACTTCATTTCCAGCTGGTCACAACCTGATAACAAAACAGCTCCAACGTGCGAGGCGTTTGAGTAAAAAAAAATAACAATAATAAATGTACCCCGTCATTAATAACACAATTTTTAATATAAAATGAAAAAGGAATAATAATATCTGGTTGGGAACGGCGAAATCCGGGCCATTCGCAACCCAACAGAATTTTCTTTAATATCCCACGAAGCCGAAGATATGGCCACGGTAGAGTATCGAACACAGTGTTATGGTGGTGGCCGCCCGGTAGCCGCTCTCACTAGGTATGAACGGGGAGTGAAGGCGGTGATAAAAGGTGTGGGAACTGGGGATAATGAGACGTGGTTAATGAGAGAAAGAAAAGGGAGAAGGAGAGAAAAATAAAGACTTAAAAGTGAGAAAATAACATTGGTAATTCACTCGCGTACAGTAGCATATCTAGTGCACAGTGTCCACCTGGAAATCTTTTACAGACGTCAACGAAGACTTTAATAATATAATGTCTGGTGTCTTCTTTCACCACGAAACGTTATCACAAAAATAAAAGACGTGATAAAAATAAAACACTTTTATTATCATAGTAAATTGGGGAATCTTTTTAACTTCTGTGAAAAGTTTATTTTATTAATTTACCTTTCAGTCATTGTGTTGGTCTCTCCCTCTTCTTCTCTCTCTCTCTCTCTCTCGAATAAATACCTATCCCATTAGGCAAGAATTCAGCATAGGGAGTAATTCTTGAGCCGATTGGAAAAAACGGAGCCTCTTAAAGACTACCACGTGTGCTTTGTTTGTAAACAATACCAGCTGATGCAATTTTCTGCTGAGATAAAAGGAAATCAGAAGATATTATAGAGCTGATTTATGGGTTTTCTGATAAGATAGGATAGATAGATAGGTATGGTAGATAAACACGAGAGAGAGAGAGAGAGAGAGAGAGAGAGAGAGAGAGAGAGAGAGAGAGAGAGACTAACTTCAAATGGTAACTAGCAGCTGACTGGCGGTGACTAGCGGTGACAATAGCTGGTGTTTGGACCCCAGGGAAGGGAGGGGTCACACTTGTGCCATGCTTACTTTATTAGGCGATCCCATAGAGGGTAAATGTCTGACTGACAGCCAGGGGGAGAATAGGAGGGAAAGAGGGGGAGTAGGAGAGAGAGAGAGGGAGTAGGAGGGAGAGAGGGGGAGTAAGAGGGACGGAGGAGGAGGAGGAGGGAGAAAGGAGGAGGAGGGGGAAAGAGGGGGAAAAGGAGGAAGGGAGAGAGAGGTGGGAAATGCGAAGGAAGGAAGAGAAATGCGGGATAGACAAAGAGGGGAGAGGGATGTGGGGCAGGAGACTGAAGGTAGATAGAAGTGGGAGAGAAGGAGGAGGGAAGACGAACGTGGGAGAGGAGGAGGAGGAGGAGAAGCTGAAGGTAGATAGAAGTGGGAGAGAAGGAGGAGGGAAGACGAACGTGGGAGAGGAGGAGGAGGAGGAGAAGCCCCGGAAGTAAAGATTGGTAACATTGGTACTTTTTTCGCGTATACCCCGTGAGTCATATATGGATAGGTGCTGCAGTGATGGCCGAGCATACATATACACGCATCCTAGTTCTTCCTCCCACCTTATCTCTCTCATCCCATCCTCTATCCATCATCTTATCCCTCCATCACTACACGTCTCCTGACCAAATCCAGCCCATCTATACCCCATCACACACCAACACACACACTAACACACACACACACACACACACACACACACACACACACACACACACACTAACACACAGCACACTAACACACACACACACACACACACACACACACACACACAGACACACACAATACTACCACTCAACACAATACTACTGAGGGGCCGAGCAACGCAAATATTCGGAGTAATGTCGCAAAAGCCCAAGAAAATTCAATTAATTATTCTACGACGGTATCTTCCTGGTCGAGATTTACATCTCAATAAATCGACATCCGGACAAAGTAATGCCGATATTCCCAGCCCGCTAATAAATGAATGGGGAGAGAGGGGAGGGGGGGTGTTGTTGAGGGATGGGCAAGGGAGAGAGAGGGTGGTGGGTTGAGGATGGGAAGGAGGAGGGTAGGTGGGGTTGAGGGGAAGGGGTGCTTGTTGAGGGATGAAGGGGGAGAGGTGGGTGGGTTGAGGATGGAAGGGGGGAGAGGGTGGTGGGGTTGAGGGATGGAGAGGAAGGAAGGAAGGAAGGGGGGGTGAAAGAGGGAGAGTAGGGAGAGAAGTAGGATGGAGAGGGAGGGATGGAATCGCTGAAGTAGGGATGGAGGGACGAGGTGGAGAGAGTGAAGGAGGGAAGGAGGGGAGGTGAAGGATAGGGGAGGGGTGAAGGATAGGGGAGGGGAGTAGGTAGGGGAGTAAAGGAGGGATTAAGGAGTATGTCTCAAAATGCCTCCATGAAAGTTTTTGTTTACTTTTTTCTTTTACTTTCAAATGAGAGAGAGAGAGAGAGAGAGAGAGAGAGAGAGAGAGAGAACGTGTGTACCAATTGCTTGCTTTTATTTATTTATTTAGATTATTATTTCATATTTTTAAGGGTTTATCATATGTCCTCTCTGCCCCCCTGCCCCCCCCCGCCCCCCCCCCTTAAAACATATAATTTAAGGACCTGTTGGTTTATAAACACGTTTTAAAACTACTGTAATATTAATGATGGTTTATAATATTACCCTGTTCTTGGGACCACTTCAAGGGGGTCTTTATAGCGTGAGATCTGAGTAGTTTTGGGTCATTACATAAGAGGTTAAAGGTCACACAAAACTAGTTAAGGGGTTTGGCGTAATAGTTCATTAACCTGTCGTAGTTAAAATAATCATGTTTGTAAAAAAAATATGTCTTGACACAAAGATTTAATAACCTAACCTAACCTAACGTATTTAACAAAGGTCAAAATATATCTAAAAGGCAAAATATTTAGGCTATGGGGGGGGGGGCGTGGCAGAGTGAATACAATACTAGCTTCCTGTCTTGAGAATACGGCATCGAGGAACTTCCATTACAGTTGAGGAAGTGAAGGAGATCGAGTGCAATGCTGCCATGTATACTGATGAAAAGGCTCAGTATTACTGCCCGTTCTCTCAGTATTACACCACGTTCTCTCAGTATTACACCACGTTCTCTCAGTATTACCGCCCGTTCTCTCAGTATTACACCACGTTCTCTCAGTATTACACCACGTTCTCTCAGTATTACCACTTCCATTCTCTAGTATTACCGCCTCTCAGTATTACCACGTTCTCAGTATTACACCATGTTCTCTCCAGTATTACCACCCGTTCTCTCAATAATACCGCCCGTTCCTCTCGAAAGTATTACACCGTTCTCTCAGTATTACCACATTCTCGAGTAATACCGTTCTCCAAAGTATTACACCATAACTATCTCGAGTATTACCACCCGTTCTCTCAGTATTACCGCCGTTCTCAGTATTACACGTTCTCTCAGTATTACACCATGTTCTCTAAATATTACCGCCCGTTCTCTCGAAGTATTACCGCCGTTCTCGGTAATACCACGTTCTCCTCAGTAGCCCACCGCCCGTTCTCAATGTTACACCACGTTCTTTCCTCAGTATTACCATGTTCTCTGTATTACCGCCCGTTCTCCTCAATGTATTACCGCTGATTCTCAATAACCACCGCCCGTTCTCGGTATACCCATTCTCTGTTAGCTACACCCGTTCTCTCAGTATTACACCACGTTCTCTCAGTATTACACCACGTTCTCTCAGTATTACACCACGTTCTCTCAGTATTACACCACGTTCTCTCAGTATTACCGCCCGTTCTCTCAGTATTACCGCCCGTTCTCTCAGTATTACACCACGTTCTCTCAGTATTACCGCCCGTTCTCTCAGTATTACACCACGTTCTCTCAGTATTACCGCACGTTCTCTCAGTATTACCGCCCGTTCTCTCCCTAATGGGCCGTCTTGCTTATAGGACCCACATTTACTTAACATTCCTGCTGTAGTTGAGACAATTTCCCGGTAACTGGGTCCTGGAGCCGCCATCTTGCTGCCCCCTGACACCAATACAGATAATTTTAGATCTTACGTCTGTCTTACCTTATTACAGTGGTCGAGTGGGGGGTGGTGGGAATTGGGGGCAGTAGAGATTGGGGGTGGAAATGGGAGGACTTGAGGTGGGGTGGGGAGAGGGTGAGTAGGGAGGGGGTGAAGGGTGGACTAGAGAATCAAGTGAAGGGGTGAGTGAGGTGAATATAAAACAAGGAGACAGGGATATAAGTAAATAAGGAATGAGAGGATGGAAGGAGGGAGGGAGGAGGGAGGAGGAGGAGGAGGGAGGGAGGGAGGAGGGAGGAGGAGGAGGGGAGGGAGGAGGAGGAGGAGGGAGGGAGGAGGGAGGTCAGGGGAGGAGGCAAAGAATTCCATGGCTCTACATTTGTTTATCTCTTGCTTTTCATTATTACAGTTCATTAAGTTATTATTTATTTCAACAACAACTGTGTTACCAGGAGGGGGAGGAAGGGAGGGGGAGGGGGAGGGGGGGAGGGGGGGGAGGGAGGAGAAAGGATGAGGAGGGAGGAGGGAGTGAAGGGGAGGAGAAAGAGAAAGGAGGGGATGAGAAGGGAAGGAAAGGGGAGGTGAGATGAAGGCGGGGAAGATAATAGAGAAGTGAGGAGGATGGGTAGGGAAAAGGAGGGGGTAGAGAGGGGAAGAGAGGGGAGGGGGCTCACAATATTAATCTCCTCTAATTCTTGATTATAATTTAAAATGCTTCGTTATTGAGTCTTATTTTTATTGTATATTATATATTAAATGACCATGTACAGTGAGGAGGGGAGGTGTAGGGAAGGGAAGGGCGCAGAGAAGGGGGAGAAGGAAGGGGGGATAGCGGGAGGGAGAGGGAAAGAAGCCCTATATAGTAGAGGTGGGGAAAGGTGGGGAGGAGGGACCAAAAACTCCCACCATTCGCTCTGGTTCTCTCCCTCCCTTCCCTTCTCCCTCCTCTATCCTAACCTCCTCAATCTCCCCAATTCTTCTTCCTCCTCTCCCCACTCCTGCTCAATTATCCTCCCTTCCATTCTGTACCCTTCCCCTTCTCCTTTCTTTCCTTACCCTCCCCTCCTAAATCCTCCCCTTCACCTCCTCCCTCCCCTACACAATCCTCCTCCCTCCCCGCCATCCCCTAGATCAGGAGAGGAAATGATGAGGGATTAAGGAAAGGGGAAAACAAACCCTTCCCCTTCCTTTCCCCTCTCCCCTCTCTCTCTCTCTCCCCTCAACTCTTCCATCCTCCACCTCTGCCCTACCCACGTATCCTTCCCTCCCCCTCTTTTCTCTTTTCCTCCAGCTTCTCCCCACATTCTCCTTCCTCTCTCATGTCTTCCCCACCTCTCCAGTCCCTCCCCTTACCTTCCCCATTTCTTCTACCCCTTTTCCTCCACCCCATCAATCCCCTTAACTTTCACTCTTTTCCTCTTCCATACCTTTCCCTCCCTTTCCTTCGCCTCCAATCTCCTCCCAACAACCTCTCCTTCCCTCCAACCCTCCCCTCCAACTCCTCCAATCCCCTCCCTCCAATTCCCCTTACCTCCCCTCCCATAAAGCGATTGGTAGTGTCACACCCCCACCTCTCCACCACATAACGGAAGGGTAAAGGGACAGAGGCGATGGGAAAGATTGATTGGTTGATTCGATTGAATGGTTTTAAAGCCCGGAAGAATGCGAGTGTTTGGAGGGGAGGCGGACCAGGGGGCAGTTTAGGGGCGAAATATTGTGGCTGCCATGTTGTATGGTCCAAAGTGGCGATATTTTGAAGTGAAATTGGCGATAGTTTTATGGAAATTTGGCTCTGTTTGGTGTGTGTGTGTGTGTGTGTGTGTGTGTGTGTGTGTGTGTGTGTGTGTGTGTGTGTGTGTGTGTGTGTGTGTGTGTGTGTGTGTGTGTGTGTGTGTGGGTGGTGATATTTTGGGGAAATTGGCGATATTTTGATGGGGAAATTGGTTATGTTTGGTGTGAAATTGGGATATATTTTTAGAGAACTTGAAGTATACCGAGAGAAGAGATATGAAGTCATAATTATTCTGATATTTAAAAGTGAATGTCGGAATTTTCTATACACACACACACACACACACACACACACACACACAGTAGTAGCGTTTGAACAATATTAAGCATGCATCATTTAAGCAAATGTTGTCGTTGTAGTTAGCAAGAGAGGGGAGGACGGGGAGAGGGAACAGGAAGGGGAGAGAGAGAGAAGGGAGGGTGGAGAGGGGGAGGAGAGGGAAGGGGGAAGGGAGGTTGGAGAAGAGGAAGAGAGAGAAAGATGGAGAGAGGGGAAGGGGAAGAGGAGAGAAGGGGAAAGGGGGGAGGGAAGGGGAAAAAGGAGAGGAGAGATAAAGAGGTTGAGGAGGAGGGGGGGGGAGGAAAAGGGGGGGGGAGGAAAAGAGGGGAGGGGGCCAAGCTGTCGAAATAGGAGTGAAAATCATGGCCCCGATCAACAGCAAATCGTGCTTCTCTGCAACATGGACAATATTGCAACGCTGATTAAACGCCAAAATTCCCTCCCCTTTAAAAATCAGGTTTATCCAGGAACGCGAACGGATCCTAAACAGAGAATAATATTCAAACCCCCTCTAAAAATTGGGGGAAATTCATACGACATGGAATTTAATCTAAAAGCAGGAATTAATCCACAAAACGAGAATTTATAAAAGAGGGGTGGAGGAAAAACGGAAATTAATGAATTACAAAAAATGGGAAATTATAAAGTGGGAAATTATAAAAAGTGGGAAATAAAAAAACGGGAAATTATAAAAAAAATGGGAAATTATAAAAAAATGGGAAATTATAAAAAGTGGGAAATAAAAACACGGGAAATTATAAAAAAAACGAAAAAAACGGAAAAAAACGAGAAAATTAATGGAAAACAGGAATTCGCTCATCAACACACAAGAGTAAATATGGCGGTGTGGGAAGTATGACCGTGTTATTATACTAATATATCCTCCGCTCATATAACTTACTATGACAGGTTATAGCAGGTGAGTTATAGAACCTGTTATGGGAGATAAATTATACATTGAACACTGTAGTTATTAAGCTGATAGATCTGTTATTTCCCGTCATCATCATTATCATCAGTAGTAGTAGTAGTAGTAGTAGTAGTAGTAGTAGTAGTAGTAGTAGTAGTAGTAGTAGTAGTAGAAGTAGTATAATAATAATAATAATAATAATAATAATAATAATAATAATAATAATAATAATAATAATAATAATAACAGTAATAATAATAAAAAAAGCAATAAATAAATCAAACAAGAAAAAGAAATACAATAAAACAGTGAGAAAAAAAAGCACACTAAGTTTCTTTATTCAACACTACACTCGATCGCCTTCACTTTCCCAACTGTAAAGTAAGGTGCAGAATCACAGTTGTATTGCCTGGGAGCGAGCTAGCGACTCTTAGGACAGAAGGCGAGTACTGTATCCCCTCAGCCACTGTACCCAAATTTCAGTAAAACAAATAACAATAAAAGAAAAGAAAACACCATAAAAATAAATAAACACAATAAAACAAGAAAATAAAATACAGACACACGAGTTAAAACAGAAACAAAAATCGGTAAAAAGCAAAGAAAAAGGGATTAACGCAAATAATATTAAAACACACACACACACACACACACACACACACACACACACACACACACACACACACACACGGGAAAACACAATCGCTGGAACACCACAATGAATCACACCATACAACACCACACTACTCATTATATATATAACGAATACTATAGTTTAATTCAATATATCTCTCCGTGGTGTTATGATATATATATATATAATAAGGGAGATACCTAAGGAGGGTTATGGTTACTTACATATATCAGGTTTTGTATCGTATATCGTTTGTATTAATATTTTTTATGGTATTATTTATTACAGGAAGCCAATGTATGAGAGAGAGAGAGAGAGAGAGAGAGAGAGAGAGAGAGAGAGAGAGAGAGAGAGAGAGAGAGAGAGAACACGACCAAAATTAGAAAACAATAAAAATACAAGAAAAAAATTATTATTCCCCAAATAAAGTAAATAAACAAAGAAAAAAAATCACGCAAACACACAAAAAAACAAACAAATAAAATCGACGTGCCCGTAATATCATCTTCCTCCGATTGTTAGGGAAAAAAAATCACCCCCCCAAAAATCCCTAGAAAGGCCAACACCATCCCCCGCCTCTCCTCGGCGTCTAGGGGAAGAATTATGTTGCGGGGAAAACAATAAATTACGAATTTTCAGGCCCTAAGACTGTCTGGCTACGCGTCTTCCTCTTTCTACCATTACTTTTTTATTTTTTTTAATGGCCTCCAGCCTCCCCCAATAGCCACACCTTCGCCACTATTTTATTACCTTAAGATTAAATATCCTAATACATGAGTAACTATCCTAGCTGTGTTGAGTTAGTTGAGCCGCAGATCTATGCGGCATTCAGTGACTGTTGCCTCATAGTCAATATCTGCAACTGTTGTCGTCTACTACTGCTACTATTACTACTACCACAATTAAGGAGGTAGGGAGGAAAAGAGATAATAGGGAGGAGGAGGAGGATAGAAGAGAAGTAAGAAAGGAGGAAAGGTGAGAGAGAGAGAGAGAGAGAGAGAGAGAGAGAGAGAGAGAGAGAGAGAGAGAGAGAGAGAGAGAGAGAGAGAGAGAGAGAGATACTTAAAAAAATATAAAATATTAAGAGCGAATGGGGACCACTCGTTCTCTAGTAACGGTCACTAGTTCTCTAGTACCGGTAACTAGTTCTCTAATACCGGTAACTCATTCTCTAGTACCGGCCTGGCATCGGTGTCTGAACAAAAAATACCGATTTAATAGTTATTTAGCTGCCTGGTATCGGTCTCTATACAAAACACCAATCTAATTGTATTTTTTGGCACACAGGTGCAAATACCCCGATCTACCTGTCCTGTGCTGCCCCCTGATTAATTGTATTGGGTTTAAAGGTGTAAATTAATGTCTACCTGTTTGGTGTTTATACAGGTACAGGTGTGTAATGTTAGTGTTTGTACAGGTGTGTAATGATAGCGTTTATACAAGTGCAGGTGTGTAATGATAGCGTTTATACAGGTACAGGTGTGTAATGATTGCGTTTATACAGGTACAGGTGTATAATAATAATAATAATAATAATAATAATAATAATAATAATAATAATAATAATAATAATAATAATAATAATAATAATAATAATAATAATAATAATAATAATAATAATAATAATAATAATAATAATAATAATAATATTTTCATGATAGAAATAGAATGAAGGAAAAACACCAATGATATTTGTAGTATTTCCAACACTAGTTTATAAAGAAACAGAAAAAATATATAGTCATGCTATTTTAATCCGAAAGTTAAAAAAAATATTAATCATATTTTTTTTATAAGAGAATTAAAAAATACATGTAATTTTTTATTAATATTTCTAACATAAACCTGATGAAAAAGAATAACAACAATGTTTTTAATACAAATCTTAAATCACTGAACAAAAGTACAAAAAAAAAAAATATACTCGATTCAAAACTAAATGACTAAAAAAAAAATATTAGCTAAAGTTTTAATAAAGGAAATAAAAGAGGAAAATGAAAATAAAATTCAGTATAATATTTGTCACATAATAAATATACCATAATGTTAACGTATTCAACACTGAGGACTAAACTAAAAAAAAAGTAATAACAAAAACAAGGCACTAAAACAAATAAGCAAACGCACTAAAATAAACAAAATTAACCTCGTATCAATATATTCACCAAAAATAATAATTATACTGAAAATAATAACATTTAAAATTAAAAAAAATATATACTAACAGGTATAAATAAATATCTTACAAAAAATAAAAATAATATTAAAATAAGTGACGAAAAATTGTCAGAATTAATTTCATGTGAATATTTTCAACACAGAAATCGGGAAAAAAGTAATAATGGGGTATAGTGTTGGGTTCCTTCACTAACCTAACCTAACCTCTCGTAACCTAACCTAACCAAAGCTAACCTAACCTAACCTAATCTATATATAGTTTGGTTATATTATGACAGTAAGTGACGTCTTTAATGAAACAGAGCAAAGTTTATCATAGCTTCATCAATATACATAAACTTATAGCTATAAACAGAAAAATTTGTCCCGATTTGGCAAACACATCATTTGTAATTCAAGGTTAAACCGGACTATAATCCCTAGTTAGTGTTGGTGATTTGGGGTTCATTAACTCGCCTCGATATCCGCGCCTCGGTATCCGTGCTTCGTGATTCGCGTCTTTTTAACCGAGCTTCGATATTCGCGCTTCGATATTCTCAATTCTTGGTTCACGCTAGTCACTTATGTTAAGAAAAATCATGAACCAAATTTATGATGGAGTTTCAGGAATTACAGATTCTAGCTCCACATACAACACAATGCAATTTTCCATTTTTTTTACAATACATATTTTTTTTTCCCAGAGGATTATTTGTAATTAAGAGGACGTTACTGCATGTTATTATTTACAGTATGTATATTGAACATTTGGCTCATTAAAAATAAACAAGGATTGCTCTAATGTAAATACAGACACACATACACGCTAATGAATAGACACGACACACACATACACGTACACATGTGCACAATTACACACACACAAAACATACATAAACCTCTCAACACACGGGAAAAACATTACACCTACACACGTACATATTCCTATTAATACCGGCTCAAACACACACACACACACACACACACACACACACACACACACACACACACAAATCTTCCGTTTATTTAAAATTCACTCTGGCAATAATTCCACATTTAGGGGAGAGGAAGGATAATTGGGAGAAGATAGGGGGGAGAGAAGGGAAGGGAAGGGGAGAAAGAGGAGAGTTGGGGGAGGGATGATTCGAGAGATGAGGAGAGGAAGAGAGGGGATGGAAGGGAGAGGGAGAGAGTATGAAGGGACGAGAAGAGAGAGAGGAGAATGGGGGAGAAGGAAGGCAGAGGGAGAGAGGGGGAAGGAGAGGGTTGGAGAGAGGGGAGGTAGAATGGACGAATCACCGAAAACCTAAATAACACTCACGAATCACAAACACGAACCATACAAGAGAATTACGAACCACCAATAAAAATAAATAAATAAATAAAAAACCGCACTTTAAATATAGGGATAACAAAACTATTTAATACGAGGAATAAAAAACGCGACTCGAAAAATAAAAGAAACGCCACTAAAAAAAATGAACATAAAAACGCGATTTGAAAACAGAAAAAAATTGCGATTCAAAAGCAGGAATTAAAAAAAAAACATCCTATCTCAGGTACCTCAGACAGAGGTTATATCAATAGTAGGCTAACCTAACCTAACCTAACCTAACCTAACCCAGCCTAACCTAACCTAGCCAAGCCTAACCTAACATTAAAGCTCTTTGTTCAATTATCTAACTCATTTAAATTAGCTAACTTGATGATAGAATTAAATAGACTTTTAATATCTATGTAAAAAAAATAACTTAACCCCTAGTTGATATTAATTAAGTTTTGATACTAGCATACGAACGTCACCTTAAGATTCACTAAGGAAAACGAATGAGGAAAAAATTTTAATGGGGTACTTTAATAATTCTATGAAAGAGGGGGGGGGGGGGCACAGACACTTGAGTAGATTTACTTGTTTTCTCTATTTGTTACGGGTGGCCCAGAAGGTAATGACCATGTGTGCAGGGACTCAAGAAAGGTAGAATTAAGGTCTTTTGTTTTAGCAGTGTAAAATGTTAATGCTTAATACACTATAACCTTTAACTTAACGGCGGGACTTTTTTGGGGGGGCCAATGGTGTAGGTATTTTTCTTGTGAATAACTTATCGACGGTGTAATGATCCCCCAGGTATTATACATTATGGTCTGAGATGTGACAGTAAAGATTTATGAGTTTCTAGAAGAGGATGCGTGTAGGAGGGGTAAAAAAAAAAAAAAACTTCTCGTGTATTGTTGCTTTAGTTACGTGTCTTCGGCGGATGTGAAGGAAGAGTTGTTTACGCGTCCACGGCGGATGAGAACGAACAACAAAAATGGCCGTCGCTGCCTTATTATTCATGACGTTTTCATTGGGTGGAGGCGTCCAAGAGGAAAGAATATTATTTGTTATTGCCGCAAGTGCTGGTTAATGATCTAGAACTGGGTGGAAAACGGACAGGTAATGTGGTTCACCTGCGTCCTTCCCACCACCTGGACGGCCGCTGGCAGCCTCTTTAGAAGACCGGCGAGAGACATGACAAGAGG
This sequence comes from Homarus americanus, assembly GCF_018991925.1. Lineage (NCBI taxonomy): Eukaryota > Metazoa > Arthropoda > Malacostraca > Decapoda > Nephropidae > Homarus > Homarus americanus. The sequence continues at coordinate 79,334 of NW_024751204.1, forward strand.
CGCGAGAAATGGATGGTTGTTGGAACGTGACCTGATGATTGGCCGAGACCTATTTATTTATTTATTTATTTATTTATTTATTTATTTATTTATTTATTTCTCCAGTTATAATTTATATATAGACAGTCAATGAGTTAATGTGTCACGTGAGAAATATTACCCCTTCCAATATCTCTCTATCTTCCTCTCTCTCTCCTTCTCTCTCACTGTGTCTATATAACCCAGCCTTCATCGGCCTTCTCTTCCATATTCCTTTCCACCCTTTATTTTCTTACTACCTATTCCTCCCCTCTTACTCACTCCACCTTTTCAAACCCATTATTTACCTGTCCTCTAATTCCCATCTTCCTCTTCCAGTCCATTCTTCACTCTTCTTCTCCGCCTTCCCATCTTTATCTCCTCTTAACGCGTAATTCTCTTCCCCATAAATTCTCTTTCAGTTTATCGAGTTCCTCCTTCTTCTTCTCTTGCTTTACTAACTCTTTGATTCGATTCGTTCCTGATATTTGTTGACACGTCGATTCTGTACTTGTTTTCATCTCTGTCTGTCTGTCTGTCTGTCTGTCTGTCTGTCTGTCTGTCTGTCTGTCTGTCTGTCTGTCTGTCTGTCTGTCTGTCTGTCATATTCCTATCTCACTAAAAACCCTGTGTGTGTGTGTGTGTGTGTGTGTGTGTGTGTGTGTGTGTGTGTGACATTCAGCGTCAGAAAGTCACCATCCACACGTTGATTATTCCCTCTTATTTTATTCACTTGTTATACTTAGTAAAGAAATACTAAATACAACGAGCAGTAGACATCGCCTGGCATTTAACTTCCCACACTCCCCGCGTCTGTTTAACCTACGCCAGGCGGCTGTTCGCTTCACTGACGATGTTGAAGGAAGAACGACACACACACACGCACTTCTAGACACACGCTCACAGACACATGTATACAATTGAGTTATAATATACATACACATTCATGTATAACTTATATTAGCTTAAACACATTGAATATTATGCACACACACACACACACACACACACACACACACACACACACACACACACACACACACACACACACACACACAACACACACACACGACCGTCTGCCACCAGTGACTAAGGCTGCCAGGGGTTGACTGTAAACCCCTTCTACCCCCCCATGAACCCCCTTCCTACCTCCCATGAACCCCCCTTCCTACCTCCCATGAACCCCTTCCTACCTCCCATGAACCCCCCTTCCTACCTCCCATCAACCCCCTTCCTCACCTCCCATCAAACCCCTTCCTACTCCCATCACTTCCCACCAAGAACCCAGTGCAAAGATTGTTGATCAATTCACCACCAGTAGCATACAATACTACCAACACCCTTTGTTCAGTTAACCCTTCTCTCTGGAGCAGTGTTACCAAAACTATCTTACTGTTATTCCTCCACTTAGCATTACTAATATCAATAAACTATCCTCCCCCCCCCTCTCCCCCATCTTGGTTTGGTCAGTGTTACCACAACCCCTTATGCTTTACCCCTTTACTGCCAAGAACCATTCCCTTGCTGCAACAATATTACCAACAGCTACCAAGAAATTAACCTTTTCACTATAGCAGTATTACCAGCACATGCATTACTACCCAAAACAGGAAGTTATAAAAGTATTACCATATTCACCAAAAGTTACGTCCCACTGATGCAATATTACCACATCACGGGGAATATCCTCAATAACAGAAGTAACATTAAATTAATCCTACGCGTATTAACTTTAATTTCAGTGTTGCCAAAATCAATTACAAAACAGTAATACCATAACCAAATCACTGTTACCATACACAAGTAAATATTAACCCTTGACAGAAGCATTACTACCAACTCCCTCTTAAAACCAACCCTTAAAACAACCAGTATTACCACAACCCAGTCAAAAGTCGACCCCAAACACAACCAGTATTGCCAAGTCCCACCCAAAGTCAACCCCTGGCAGGAGCAGTATTACCACAATCCGGTAAAAGTTGTCTGGTACAGTAAATCCGCTAGTACGACCACTTCCCTCTATAACGAACGACTTCAATAACGACCAAATTTCGCGGTCGGGTAGACGTGGTAGCGCGAGTGACGGCGTCTGAGGAGGCTATGTAATGCTATGTAACACCGGTGAAAAGTATATAATGCTATGTAACATCTGAGGAGGCTATGCAACGCTATGTGACGTCTGAGGAAGCTATGTAACGCTATGTAACGTCTGAGAAAGCTATGTAATGCTATGTAACATCTGTAAAGGCTATGTAACGTCTGAGAAAGCTATGTAATGCTATGTAACATCTGTAAAGGCTATGTAACGCCTGAGAAAGCTATTATGAAGTCATGACCCGAATTAAGTGACGTCATATCCTGAGATTCTCTTTCGTCATGACCCAAGTGATGACGTTGATGATCTCAGGATACCATGACGTCATCAGCTTATCCTCTTCCTCCCCTTCCACCTTGAGCAAAAAATAACATGAAAAAAAAATATATATATATAGTTTGGGGTAAAAGTTTTAAGTGAGAAACATTAGTTCACCTTTAAATGTAGACAAGCTCGTGGCACCTGAGTGAAGAACCTCGTATTGATATAATTTAATGTACGTAATAAATAACATACCCTACCCCCCTCCACCTCACCCCCTCTCACCCCCTCACACCCCCCCTTGTCATCCACTCTCCCTTCTTCCCTTCTTCACCTCCCTCCCACTCACCCCCTCACCCCCTCCTCACCCCATATCTCCCTACCAAGAAATTAATTATTTTTGCCTATTATAAACCACATAATGTTACCTATGATGCTATTTGTCATTCACTTTAAGCAGAAGGAGTTGGATGACAGCAAGGTTAGGTTAGGTTAGGTTAGGTTAGGTTAGGTTAGGTTAGGTTAGGTTGCTGGATGGCTGAGTTACTGATGGACATAAGAGTCTTGTTATTTATAGTACACAGTCAGGTAGAGTCTTTGTCAGGTTATGTAAAAAAAATGTATGTAAATTTCTAACGATTATGTGAGTGAGTGAGTGAGTGAGTGAGTGAGTGAGTGAGTGAGTGAGTGAGTGAGTTGGTTAGTTAGTGAGTGAGTGAGTGAGTTAGTGAGTTAGTAAATTTTCTTCACTAACTACCGCTTGAAGGCAGTAATTATGTACACGTGTGACCATAATTCTCTGGACAATTAGCACTACCTGGCATGTAGTTATGACTCATATATAGATGTAATAAGTGTATAGCTGCTGTATGATAATGACCGTTATTTATTATGCCACAATTAATAATATATAAAATATAATAAGAAAAATCTGGGTAATGTTATGTTATGCTATGCTAAATTATTTTTATGTTACGTTATATTCTGTTATGTCATGCTATATTAATTTTATGTTATGTAATGTTGTTATGTTATGTTATGTTGTTATTCAAAATATCGCAGGAAGGTTTAGGAATCCAATGAGCCAAGGGGACAAATTCGTGGTTCCATACCTGTAAAGAATCGATTACTTTAATGAAACAATTAATACAGGTGAGGGGAGACGCTTCTCATTACGGCCAAATTACCTTTCGGAGGTAAAAAAGAAAGAAAAAGAAAACGAGATAAAAGTATAGAAGATGGGAATAGCACACAGGGGAGTGAAGGGGGAACTTAGGTTTTAATTGTATTTTGTATTTGTGTGTGTGTGTGTGTGTGTGTGTGTGTGTGTGTGTGTGTGTGTGTGTGTGTGTGTGCGTGTGTGTGTGTGTGTGTGTTCTCTTGTTTTCTTTTTGTTATTACTCTCTCTCTCTCTCTCTCTCTCTCTCTCTCTCACTCGGTCTTTTTCTACCCTAAAGAGCTGGACCCGAACCGTCCCATCAGCACCCGCCCGACCAATCAGCGACCAGAACGATCCTGTTAACTACCAGTTTACTCTAAAAGCATGAGAGGGGAGGTGTGGGAGAAGGGGGGAAGAATAGAAGGAAGGAGAGTGGGAGATGGAGGAAGAAAAACAAACACTTGTCACTAAACAAAATAATTAAAAAGGTAAATAAAACAACAAGCAAAAACAACAAGCAAAGAAAGTCATTGAATCCGCACACACACACACACACACACACACACACACACACACACACACACACACACACACAGGAGCTCTAAAGCCCACACGTTAAACAATCATAAATGTTTTAGCATTTTGCAGACACCTTCGACTGACCCACCGCTCCCTTCCTCCCTCCCTCCCTCATGGATCTTCCTCACCCCCAACTCCTCCCTCCTCCTCCTCCACTTGCGTCTCTTCCCTTACTACTAAACCTTTTCTATCACCCCAACCTTCACCCTCATCCTCCCTCACTCTCTGCACATCCCTCTCACCCCCTCACTCCTCCCTCACTCCCTGCACATCCCTCCCTCACCCTCACCTCCTCCCTCACTCCCTGCACATCCCTCCCTCACCCTCACTACTTCCCTCACTCCCTGCACATCCCTCCCTCACCCTCACCTCCTCCCTCACTCCCTGCACATCCCTCCCTCCCAAGAGAGCTGAGAGAGCTGTATAAACCGACCTTCAATAACAGACAACAACATGGTCACAGTGTAATTGCTAGATGCCTCAACAAGTTTGTTAAGCCGGGGGTAAAATATGTAGTTCTGGAGACGAGAGAGAGAGAGAGAGAGAGAGAGAGAGAGAGAGAGAGAGAGAGAGAGAGAGAGAGAGAGAGAGAGAGAGAGAGAGAGTTTTCTCATCTCTCTCTCTTTCTTTCATTTCTCACCCCCAGTCTCTCTTTCTTTTTCGTTCTGTCCTTTCACTGCTCTGACTATCTACAGACACACACACACACACACACACACACACACACACACACACACACACACACACACACACACAAAACCATTCCAAAACTAAAATAAAAACAAAACCACAAAGAAATAGCCCTTCCTCCCGCCCCCATCTTTCCCTCTCCCTCCCCATCCCTCTCCTTCCCTCCCCACACACCCTTCTCTCTCCCCATCTCTCTGTTTCTTCCCTCCCACACACACCTCTCTCTCTCTCCATCCCCTTCCTCCCCACACTCTCCTTTCTACCCCATTCCCCACCTCTCCCTCCCCTAATCCAAGCTGTTGTTACCTACCACAGCTGTGAGCCACAACATAAACAGACCCAAGTTGGTAATTATAACAGAATATCGCTAAGTAAGTAGAGGTCCACACACACACACACACACACACACACACACACACACACACACACACACACACAGGAGGAATCGAAACCAACATCTGCGTCGGGTTTGAGACAAGGCGGCTTCGAATCCTAAATGGTTCACGTCGCCAGTGCTCATAATTAATACGTGCAGCACCAGGTAACAGACAGACAGAAAGAAAGAAAGAAAGAAAGAAAGAAAGAAAGAAGGAAAGAAAGAAAGAAGTTACGAATCACGTGTTGCAAAGTATAGAAACGTTGTAACACTTTAGGGAAAACATCGCTCGAACAGGTGTGTCAAATGGCCTCCCCAAATGCTCCCACACACACACACACACACACACACACACACGTCGAGTGAAAAAGATGCTGGAGTATTACTTGAGCCTTACTTGAGTCTTTCACATATCCTCCTCCTCCTCCCAGAGATTCCACACTAATTCTTGAGAGATATTTTAAGGAATTTTTCGAGAGAATTTTTTTAACTTTAAGAATTAGAGGGAAAGAAAAAAAAATAGCCCAGGTATTCCTAGTAATGTTGGCGGTATTTTTTTTTCCATTCCAAAAGGTTCATAAATTCTGAGCATTTTCCCGTAACTGTGGGAAAGGGGAGAAGAGAGGGGAAGGGGGGAAGGGGGAAAGAGGGAGGGAGGGTAATAGGAAAGGGGGGATCACAATATAGTGTCCCTAGAAGAGAACCAGTTGAAGAGAAACATCATCGTCTGGAGTGCCCAGGGTCATCAAACGTACCACACACACAAACTCCTCAGTGTCTTGAACGACAAGAAGAAAGGCGGAAATTGATTGCCTCTCTCTTTTCTCTCCTCTCTTTCTCTCTCTCTACTCTCGTTATACAAGCTCTATCAAGATATATTTTTTTTCCCCCTATTTAATTTTGTGTCCTCCTGGTTCTGTAATAAGTGACGATAATAATAATACTTTCTAATAACAACCCTGCATCTCTCTCTCTCTCTCTCTCTCTCTCTCTCTCTCTCTCTCTCTCTCTCTCTCTCTCTCTCTCTCTCTCTTCCTCTACATTTTCATAATCTTCGCCCTGAATCCCTCATGCCTTCCTAACTGGATAGATCTAACCTTCAATATTCTAATATGCTGCTCAGAATAACGAGAATAGATGAGAATGGGGGAATGGGTCCTATCCCTTTCCCACGATGATAGTCTATTCTTCTTCTTAATGGATTGATGGCTGAGTGTTTTGCAACTTCGAAAATCAAATCACTTTCTCAATGGATACTACTAATACTACTACTACTACTACTACTACTACTACTACTACTACTACTACTACTACTACTACTTCTACTACTACTACTACTACTGCTTTCTGTCACTCGGAATCGAGTATGACGATCATTCAGCTATGATATAATGATATGAGTTATTAGGGATGTCACGTAGGTTGGTGAGTTCTGAGGTGACTAAAGAGGCAGATACGGGACCCGCAGAGTCGATCACAGATGTTGCACATGTGGAGGGTTACGTCTAGTGAGGGAGGGGCGGCGGCAGCGTCTTTCCGGCGTTGGCGCTTGAAATTATTACCGTTGACAGTACCAAGGATAGCTTAAGAGTTGAGGGTAGTTAGTTTCCTTCCTTAATAGGATAGATAAAGAATAGTCACCTACCCTGGAATACCCACTTAATCATGGTTTTAAAGGATAATGGATAGAAATGGTCATAATCTTACTATCCCTGGTGTAACATCTATCCAACGTAGCCAAAGTGATCACAAGATTCCACTAGTCCTCAAATATACCTCTATCCAATATGGCTCCTAGTTACACCCTCCTTACTAGCCCACACCCAAACTCCTACCCGACGTAACCCAACACCCCAGACTCCTACTAGCCCCGACAGGAACTCCTATCCACCGGAGCAGAATCCCCAACTATCCCAGGACCCAGTGAGTGAACGTCGGTCATATCATCACCCACTAACCATCTTCACCGTCTTTAGTGCTCTCGTAAATTTTCTTTTATTCTTGTCTGTGTTTGGTGGAACTCAGTCGACCGTCTTGTGTAATTTGGGAAACTTGGCCCAGGTGTTTTAATATTCAACGCCGACCACATACATACATACATACATACATACATACATACATACATACATACATACTGTACATGATAGCAGCTGTTGTTGGGGTGGAGGGTTAATCTCTATGTATGTATGTATGTATGTATGTATGTATGTGGGTGTATGAGGGGTGTATGAGGGGAGTATGGGGGGCCTATGAGGGTGTATGAGGGGTGCATGAGGGGTGTATGAGGATGTACGATGGGGTGTATGAAGGGTGTATGAGGGGTGTGTGTGAGATGTGAGGGTGTATGAGAAGTGTATGAGGGTGTAAGAGGATATAGAGAGTGTATAGAGAGTGTATGAGAGATGTATGAGGTGTATAGAGGGGTGTATAGGGGTGTGTAATTGTATGAGGAGTGTATGAGGGTGTATGAGGGTGTATGAGGTGTATGATGGGTGTGTGAGATGTAGAGGGTGTATGAGGGGTGTATGAGGGGTGTATGAGGGGTGTATGAGGGGTGTATGAGGGGTGTATGAGGATGTATGAGGGGTGTATGAGGGCCCAGTATACATCAGCAAACAGATCTATTTCTCTCAACACGTGTCCTTCATCACTGATCCTTCTCATTCACTAGTATCCTTCCCTCCCTCCCTCCCTCCTTCCTTCCATCCATTACCCCCTCCCTCTTCCTTCCATTCCTCTTACTCACTCCTCCTTTACACCTCCTCTGTTCTTCCTTCCCTCCATTACTCCCTCCTTCAATACTCCCTCGGATCCCTGCCTCTATTACTCCCTCCCTCATTCACTCCCTCCCTCCCTCTTTCCTACCCTATTTCCTTCTCTCTGTCCTTCCCTCACTCCCTTATTCTAACCCTCCATTTCTCTTTCCTTCACTCCCTCTCATCACTTCCTCCCTCCTTCCTTCCCTTCTCCTCTCTCTCTCTTATTTTCA